>NW_018744828.1:0-272500 GCF_001683475.1 Chenopodium quinoa
ATACAATGGTTTTCCCCGGTTTGATTGCATGATTTTACATGGTTTTGAGCTCTACGGAGCTATTTCTTGCTAACAATCTCTTCTTTAGTGTATTCGATTGTTTTAGTAAGCTTTTCAGGAATATGAAGCGTTTCTAGGCAATTGGACGTGTTTTTAGTAGATTCGGAAGAGTTGATAGCCAAGAACTGAAATTTATGTGGAATGCCCGATCGGGCAGGCTTCGCCCGGTCAGACCGGGCGATGAAGAAATCAAGTTATGAGATGCAATTTTGGAAAACGTGTTACGCGCGCCCGACCGGGCGAGGTTCGCCCGGTCAGACCGGGCAAAGAAGGAAAACTGTCGTATTTTACGCAGCCTTCCTCCGCCCGATCGGGCGAGGTCCGCCCGGTCAGACCGGGCAAAGCTCAAGAACGCGTATTTTCTTATTTTCCGAAATATTATCTTTTGGGGGTATAAATACCCCTTTTGTAATTAACTTTTAGACAGTTAGTTTTTCATTAGTTTTCTCCTTAAGCCTAGAAAACTCTCAAGAACCCTAGTTTTTATTTTCTTAAGCAATTTCAATCTTTAATCCTAGTTTTATTAATTGTTCCTCAAGAATTCAAGATCATCAATTGAAGTATTTGGTATTTCTTACTTTCCATCTCTTTTATTTATTTTATAGTTCTTTAATATGTGTTCTCTATTAGATCTTGATTTTGATTTTATTATGATGTGTGAGTAGTTTCCTTAATCCGGGATCTTGCTAAGCCCGATTATGATTGATGTATAAAGTAGATCTTTAAATTCCCCAATAATAATCCCAATTGACATGCTTAATTGATTGTGTTTATGCCAATACTAGATTAGGGATAATTAGTATTGTTATCATCCCTTTGTTCTTATTGCAACGGAAGTTGGGTATTAACGGGATTAGGTTATTTCAATTAAGGGTTTGAAGATCATCACGGAAGTAGATGATTGAATAATTAGGAATCTAGGCATGGTGTTTAATGTCCCTTATTCGCTTGATTCCACGGAAGTAGGCTTGATAGTTAATTTGGGAAGCCATTGATAACTCGGAAGAGACCTTTGGTATTATATTAGGGATTGCTTTTCTTCTTGTCAATTGATTTATATATTGGGGGTAGATTTTATTAGTTTATCAATCATAATCGTGGTAATGCTTGATCTTGGATGCTTTAGTTTATTGATTAATATTTCCTCTAGTTAATTGTGTTATTTAATATATTAGTTGATTATTATCATCCCATTATTGATTGGTGACGTGCTTAGTGATTAATTGAGTCTGATTAATTGAATGAACCATAGTCTCTTGGGATTCGATCCTTACTTGCCCTACTACACAGTTAGAAGGAATAGTTAGGTTATTTTTGTTAGGTACGCGATAAGCCTATCAAATTTTGGCGCCGTTGCCGGGGAACTAACGGTTTTCATCTAATTATTTGTGATTCGTTTTTTTTGCTAAGCTTTTGGTTTGTTGCTTTGGCTATTATTAACTTCTTTTTATCTTATGAGTTGATGATATTACATGCCTTGGAGATGGATGATTTATTGTCACGTCTTGCATCTGGCCATTGTTCCTTGTTATTATCTTTATCATGAAAACCCTGATTGCCCTTATAGTGAGTATTTTGTTCGAGCTCCGGATGATTTTAGAATCTTTCCATTCGTATATGATTATTCTGAAAAACAGTTTGTTCTAAATGAAATTTATTGGAGGATTCATGATGAATATTATCATAATTTGTATAATACGTCGGAGGAAGAATCATTTGTTGAAAAACCGATGGTTAAAGAGTCATTGGTTATAGAATCAGTGGTTGAGGTATCATTGGTTCCAATAGAAGAAGAATCATTAGTTGTAGAACCATTGGTTGAAAAGTCATTGGTTGTAGAACCAATGGTTGAAAATTCTTTTTCCTTTGGTAATGAACTTATTCGTGAGCGTAAATAATAGAGTCGTTATTGGGTGATGATACAGAACAAGACTACCTCCATGTTCGTTCTATTAATTCTAAATTTTTAGCGGAGGAAGCAGAAGGTTGTGGTGTATCTTCATCTTTTTCTTTTGATTTTTCTTTTTACCTTGAGTTTTCTTTGTGTGCTCCTAATCTTTTCTATGTAAGGATTACTGTGCTTGCAATTGAGCCCTATATAGTGCTTAATGAAATGTTTGCAGGAGCGTATGATAAGTTACTCAAGGCGTTAAGTTCTTCTGATGGAAGGAGAATGGTCAAGCTTAAGACCTTGATAAACTAGCGCTTTACGGGAGGCAACCCGTATTTCATTATTTTTATTTTAGTCTTTTCTAATTTTTGTGTTTTCGTTTGTTTTATTTTAGAGAGGTAAGGAGAGGATATTTTATTCTTGTGGGAGTTTCTATATGTGTAGGTTTTTGATCTAGAAAGGTTTCGATTTTAAAGGAGAAGAAAGCTGGATTGTACTCGGGTTCGCTCGGGCAGAGCTCGCCCGATCGGGCGCGCGTACGGAATCAGCAAAACTGCTCAAGTTCAACAGGCCGTAACTTTTACGTTTCTTATCGGATTTTTGCGTGTGACCTATCGTTGGAAAGCTCTTCAAGTCTACTTTCCAACACAATTAGAATCACTGCATTATAATTTATACAAAAAAAGTTATGATCAGAATAGTACGCATAACTCAATTTTTATATTTTTCCCACTAACACTTTGTTTCATTCTTGCCCAAATTTGTTCCAAAGAGATGCATTGAAATCCTCGAGGCTTTGGTGACATTGTTGTGGTGATGATGATAAGTAGTAGTCGCCTTGACTACTAGCTTCCCTTTAAGACAATGAGGACATTGTCTGATTTTGGCTTGGGGGAGATTTTTGGATTAAGGTATCTTTCTTTTCTCTCTCTTTTTGTTTTTTGACGTATTCAGTTTAGTTTTATTTCTTTCATAGTCTAGATTTTATTGCTTTCTAGGTTAGATTTTATTGCTTTGAAAAAGAAAAAAAACATACAAAAAATACGATCCAATGAATAATAAATCATGCTTCCCTGTGCCCCATTCATGAAAATTGTTTTAATTCTTGGTATATGATGACGAGTATTGTGGATAGGTTAGCCATGATTTGATGTTTGATTGCTTGGATGTCTTACCATGAGTCAATTTTGCCCAACTACTTGTGAATATAGTGCTTGACTAGTTGATTTGGTTAGGAATGTGTGTTAGTTCCTGGTATGTCAATGAAGTTGAGTATTGGTTTATAACTTTGAGTAACGTTTGCATGACTCATTAATATGCACATTGAGGAGGACGAAGGCATTTGTTCCTCTAGGTGGCCTTCAGACGATATTAGATACATTTGTTCCCTTCTTGCTACCCATGTTGTTGCTTGTGCCCTTTTATTGTTTATTTTGCCACATTACAAGCCTATTTAAGCCCCATTGGTTACTAGTCCCAAGCTTGGCTTGGGGGAGCTAATAGTGAGTGAGGTGAGGGAGTTGTAGTGTGCATGTAATTTGCACAATTTTGGGTGGATTTGAGAAGTTTTTTATTTGTTCTTATTGTTGTGGATTGAAAAAAAAATTGAAAATTTATTGTGCAAAGAAAAAAAAAAAAATTCCAATGTGAGATAAAAAAAAGAAAAAGAAAGTGCAAAGGAAAAAAAAATTGTTTCAATGTTCAAGTGTTCTAATTTGAAGGCTGCTCAAGGAAAAAAAAAGAGAGTTCAAAGTTTGTTTGTTTACTCAAGTTCTATAATTTTATATTTTGTATATATGAGTGAAATTTTAAGTGTTGGAAATTTTTAATATAATTGGGATGTTTGGTGAATTTTTGGTAGAGCTGAGTTGTGTTGGAGATGATTTGGTCATTAATTTGTTTTGACCTTGGTTTTATTTATTAGGATTTTGGCTCCCTTAAGCATAGCTTTACTCTTACATTTTCCCAAATATTTCCCACCTTTTACCCTAGCCTTACATTACAAGCTTTGAAGACCTTCTGACCTTTGTGCATAGAGTTGTGTGAATGTGAAATTAGTTGTTTTCCAATGCAAAGAATGATTTGATATATTTCGAGTCGACTGCTAGGTTGAGTGCTTGTTTCTTAAAACACACGAGTGCGTGAGCTTGGGAGGGCATTGTTCACATTTAAAGGAGTTGGATGGAGAGCGACCGAGTATATCTTTACTCGCCACATAAATGAGAGTTGAGTGTGTGAACACTAGTCTTGAATTCTATATGCTCTTGTGGTTTGCTCTATTTGACCATTGTCAGACAGGATGAGTAGTTAGATGGATTTGATTGGTTGACTTTGATGCATAACTGTCGAGTTTACCTTTAATCGTATTTATTGATTTGAGTTACTTTTGGGGTGAAGTATTGATTTATTTATTCATTGCTTTGCTTAGGGACAAGCAAAGGTTTAGCTTGGGGGAATTTGATATACGTGTTTTATACAATGGTTTTCCCCGGTTTGATTGCATGATTTTACATGGTTTTGAGCTCTACGGAGCTATTTCTTGCTAACAATCTCTTCTTTAGTGTATTCGATTGTTTTAGTAAGCTTTTCAGGAATATGAAGCGTTTCTAGGCAATTGGGACGTGTTTTTAGTAGATTCGGAAGAGTTGATAGCCAAGAACTGAAATTTATGTGGAATGCCCGATCGGGCAGGCTTCGCCCGGTCAGACCGGGCGATGAAGAAATCAAGTTATGAGATGCAATTTTGGAAACGTGTTACGCGCGCCCGACCGGGCGAGGTTCGCCCGGTCAGACCGGGCAAAGAAGGAAAACTGTCGTATTTTACGCAGCCTTCCTCCGCCCGATCGGGCGAGGTCCGCCCGGTCAGACCGGGCAAAGCTCAAGAACGCGTATTTTCTTATTTTTCCGAAATATTATCTTTTGGGGGTATAAATACCCTTTTGTAATTAACTTTTAGACAGTTAGTTTTTCATTAGTTTTCTCCTTAAGCCCTAGAAAACTCTCAAGAACCCTAGTTTTATTTTCTTAAGCAATTTCAATCTTTAATCCTAGTTTTATTAATTGTTCCTCAAGAATTCAAGATCATCAATTGAAGTATTTGGTATTTCTTACTTTCCATCTCTTTTATTTATTTTATAGTTCTTTAATTATGTGTTCTCTATTAGATCTTGATTTTGATTTTATTATGATGTGTGAGTAGTTTCCTTAATCCGGGATCTTGCTAAGCCCGATTATGATTGATGTATAAAGTAGATCTTTAAATTCCCCAATAATAATCCCAATTGACATGCTTAATTGATTGTGTTTATGCCAATACTAGATTAGGGATAATTAGTATTGTTATCATCCCTTTGTTCTTATTGCAACGGAAGTTGGGTATTAACGGGATTAGGTTATTTCAATTAAGGGTTTGAAGATCATCACGGAAGTAGATGATTGAATAATTAGGAATCTAGGCATGGTGTTTAATGTCCCTTATTCGCTTGATTCCACGGAAGTAGGCTTGATAGTTAATTTGGGAAGCCATTGATAACTCGGAAGAGACCTTTGGTATTATTATTAGGGATTGCTTTTCTTCTTGTCAATTGATTTATATATTGGGGGTAGATTTATTAGTTTATCAATCATAATCGTGGTAATGCTTGATCTTGGATGCTTTAGTTTATTGATTAATATTTCCTCTAGTTAATTGTGTTATTTAATATATTAGTTGATTATTATCATCCATTATTGATTGGTGACGTGCTTAGTGATTAATTGAGTCTGATTAATTGAATGAACCATAGTCTCTTGGGATTCGATCCTTACTTGCCCTACTACACAGTTAGAAGGAATAGTTAGGTTATTTTTGTTAGGTACGCGATAAGCCTATCACATAACATGTTCTCTCCTATTCAAAAGCTGCTGTTTATTTTGTTCATCTAGCTATCATTCCTAGAACCCAGCATAGGCACGAGGCAAATCATCTTGATGTTGTGCTTATGTATTGTCTTGAAAACAAAATTCAGATAAATTTTCCTTCTTTGATGATCCAGCATCTCACCCATTGTCTCGCCAATCACTTAAAGGTTGGATATGCAAACCTAATAATCACTCTTCTTGAAAGTTTTGGAATTTCCATGACTAACTATGAATCCCTTAAGCTTAAGTCCAACCATTATGTTCAACCCAAAACACTTGAAGCCCGAAACCTAACTGTTGTTGAGGGAACTACTCAATTTCTCTCAAAATCCCTTTCTAAACCTAAACAGGATGAGAATAATTTGAAGGAAGATGAAGAGTTGGATAAATGGTTGGAGGAAGAAGACAGTGAGAAAGAAGGTGAACAGAAAAAGAAAGAGGTGATTGTGATGTCTAACCAGAAGGATACTCAAAGTTCTGGGAAGAGAAAGAGTACTAGGTTGGCTATAAGGCCAAGAGGGAAGGACAAGGCTGAGTCTATTGCGGTGGTTGATCTGAGTGAAGAGAGAAACAGTGCTCCAGAGGATCAAGGTGTTCTTGAAGAGAAAACTGGTTCTCAGGGGGAACAGGGCATCCTTCAAGCTTCTGTTGAAAAAACTTTTCCTACAGGTTCAGGTTTTGCTGGGTACAGCAATGTGAATTCCACCTTGGAACTTAAGGCTCTTAAGGAGATGATGTACAAACTAGTTGATGCTCAACCAGGGTTGATTCTAAGGATTGAAGCTCTTGAGAAAGTAGTGTTAGACTTGGTGAAAGCTTCCACAGAGCTCACCTCAGCAATGCATCAGAACACATCCACTCTCTCCAAAGGGCAGGCTGACTTGCTGAAGAAATTGGAGGACTTGGTCATTGAAGAGGTGCCAGAGAAGGATGCTGAAGAAGAGACCCAGTCCTCTGCCCCTAAAGCTTGATGTTTTTAATCTTTATTTTCTGGAACTTGATCTGATTTGAACTTGCTTCTTTTTGCTTCTTTTTGGTTTGTAAACACTTAACACAGGGTATTTTCTTTTGTTTTGATGTTCTGGAGGAACATCAGTTTGTTTATATGGATGTTGCCTGCTTGCTTTTATGACTATTTGCATACTACTTCTGCCTATATGTGCTTTGTTCTGTGCTTTGGACACAAACCATTATAATGGTGCTGTGTTTAGATATATGTCTTTGTATGCATTAATTTTGATGAACGCCAAAAGGGGGAAAAAGAAGGCAAACTCAACTGTTGACAAACTCTCCATGCGTTTAATATAGAAGGTATATAACTATTCATTTCATTCAGTTCCTCGTTTAATTTTAACTAGTTCATTTTTCATTTTAAGTTTCTTTTTCTCTGGTTGTCTTTTACTTTTTATTTTGTGAGTTTGCTTAGGTTTGTCATTCATCAAAAAGGGGGAATATTGTTGATCTTAAGTTTTGATGATGACTCAAGGAACCTAAGCAAACCCATAAGGGCTTTAATCTTTGTCTATTAGCTTTGATGTATTTGACAGTTTCTTATTGGCAACGAAGTTCTAGAGTCAGAATGGAGCATGGAACAAGTCTAAAGATTGAGCTATGGACGAGCATAGAAGACAATCAGAAATCAAGTTCCTTGAGTGAGGAACTGAAGCTCCAGAGTCGAAGTTTCACTGAGTTCCAAGAAGTCTATTGTATCTTTATTGTTTATTTTAGGCTTCTTGTATATTTGCTAAGTACATTGTTAATTGATAGGATTTTAAGTGGATTTAATTTCAGTTTATAAAGATTTTATTTTCCTTTGTTTAAAAAGAATCAATTTTATTTTTGGAAAATTATCTTTTAAAGAAAAACTATCTTATTTATTTTAAAGATTTTCTGTTTTGATCTTATCTATCTTTTAAAGAAAAAACTATCTTATTTATTTTTAAAGATTTTCTGTTTTGATTTCATCCTAATATTTTGGAAAATCTGACTTGGTAAAACTAGTTTTGTAAACGTCTTTTTACTGAGTCAAGGAGGTTGAGAAAATAAAGGAACCACTTCCTTATTGTGTGATTTAGCTTGCTGCCCAAGCCTCCACGAACTGCACTTCCTAAATTAATGGAAGTTGTGGTATAGTGGGAGTTGGAAGCAAACGTAAAAGTTTCAACCGCTTTCCTCTTGTATAAATAGGATTAGTTTTCTGTTTTGAAAAAAAAAGTGACTTGAGCATTACAATACTTAGCTTTTCTAAAAGGGTCAAAAATCCACTTAAGTCCTTGAGTGTCTTTGTACTTAGCATCTTAGTAGTGTTAATCTTGAGTTGTATTGGGGTAGAGTTTGGGTAAACTCTAGAGTGTTTTGAGTTGCTTTGAGTGAAGCAAGGAGAAAGAGAGAGATTAGAGTGCTCAACTGATTGAGGGATCAGTTGAGGGGGAACTTAAGTTCGTTGAGGAACTTGAGTTTAGAGTCTTAATTTGTAATAGGTTGTTTGCCCTATTATTATTAAGAGTTGAGTTTAAAATCCTTTGTGGTCGTGGTTTTTCTTCTTGATTAGGGCCAAGAAGTTTTCCACGTAAAATCTCTCTTGCACTTTAAAGTTTTTGTTTAAATTTATTTAAGAATTTCGCAAAAATTAACCTAGTTCCTCCACAATACAATTCACCCCCCCCCCCCTCTTGTATTGTTCATTCGAGTCAACATACATGACTAATTCTCTGTTGGAAATAGATTTGGGATATTCCTTGCTTGTAAAAAAAGCAAAAATAAAAATAAAAAAAGTGGTGGGACTGATAAGGAAGCCCCATTTTATCATTGTGATGAACAAAAATCGATTATCTGGTGATATTATTTCCGTAAATTAAACAACAAAACTGAGATATAATGATATTTTCGTAAATAAATCAATATATTATATGTGGACTCACTTTTAATACTCGTAAAAAGTTTTTTTTTTATTGATTTACGAAAATGCCACTAAATAATACTTCATCCGTCCCAAATTACTCGCAACATTTTGACTTTTTGCACTATTCACACATTTCACTTTGACCATCTTTTTTAGCTATTATATGGAAGTCAATGTAATCATGTAAGATGTTGTTGGGCTTATTTTAATGTATAGTTTCTTAATATAAACTTTTTATAGCTTATATATGTATATAATAAAAGATATTGACGGTCAATCTTGTGCATTGACAAACGTGTTCAGTCAAACTGTTGCAAGTAAACTAGGACAGAGGGATTATTTTAAAAAATTTTATTATGATAAACTTGCATGTAATTTCGTGGGACAGATTACCTAGCACTCTAACCTTGCTAAAACGATCCCCAACAAAAAACTCTATTGCAATTTCTGTCCAAACATTAAGGAATTGAAAGTTCATGCTTCCAAAAAATATAAAAAAAACCTTTACAGAGAAGCATTTTAAATTGTGAGTACTAGCATTAGTTGATAAGCTTAGCTTGTTGTGTATCTTTTTTAAAAAACGGAGTAAGGGCCTGTTTACATTTATTTAATTTCAGTTCAGTTTAGTTCAGTTCAGCTCTAATCAATTCAGATGATCCCGCGTCACCAATAAATGAAGCCTTGCATGATATATGCTTGACCACTGAACCACAGATAAGCATAATGGTACAAGTAGCTGCTTTTTTATTATTTAACTTAGTTTTTCTTTCCCTCTAAATTATGAATTTTCCCCAAATCTAATATGGATTCAGCTGAACCCATATTGGAATCGCCACTGGTTCATGTATCTAAGAGATTCCTATCACGGGAAAACCACCAGAAATCTATAACCTCCCTATTTTAGAGAAAGACGTACTAATAGATGAAAGAAAAAGGAAGATATTTTTATAGTGGTTACGAGAAAGTATTGAGAAGACTCATCATTTACCTTAGGAAGAAGAGACTCATCTATTCTATGATAAGCATAATGAGATTTAACTCATAAACTCTGGGCTAAAAGTTGGAGAGCTTTCCAAGCTAAGTATTTTCAGCAACTTTTGTCTAGGGCAACCGGGCAGGTTATACCGTGTGGCCAGCTAATACACACCAAGTAATCCTTCATCAACGAGTAATCTCTGACCGAGTAATCCCTGTCTGACCGAGTAACTACCCCTAATCGACCAAGTAACACTTAACTAAGTAAAACCTTGATTGACTTAGTAATTCCTGACCGAGTGAGTAACCCTTGACCGATTGACCCCTGATCAACCGAGTAACTCCTAAACGACTTAGTAACTCATAACCGAGTGAGTAACCCCTATAGGACTAACAGAGTAATCTTCATAATGATTGGGTCACACGGTGACATGGTGTGGCCAACCACATACAAAAGTTTGTGAAATATCTTAGCCTCCTGTCCCTTGGATAGCAATAAGAAAGTACAATTTCTAAAAGATAAATAAGGACAAAAAAATTGCTAGCAAATTTTAAATTAATGATAAGATAAAAACAACAATACGACAAGTCGACAATTAGTATTTGGTAGAAATGGTGACAAGAGTTAGTAAGAAAAATGTGTATAATATTGTTCCAAATCCATGCTAGATCAATGATGCTTAAAGAAGAAATTTTATAATTTCCAACCAGAAAACAACAAGATGCAAATGCTAAAAGTAAATAAAAGAAAATTAAAATTAGTGACAATTTGATAAAAGAAACAAAGATCAAGTACAAGTACACAATACTTGTATAATTAAGCGTGCTACTAGATCTAGATAAAATTGCACGAATATTTTACCTAGTCAAAACATTTTATTTGTCATAGAAGTATGAAGCCTTAGTTAAGGACAAAACATCTAATTAAACCTCACAAGTTATTGCAATAAACTCAAAACATAGCTAGTTAATTACATATCACTTATAATTGTGATACCCTTGTCAATGATAGACCACATGTCTACCTTCTTAGCATTTCTTGCCGAGCAATTTGCACGAATTTCACCTTGTGTACCCGTCAACACACCAAGTTGTCCCATTTTCAACATTGCAACAACAAATTTTTCGTAAAATAAATTTTGATTTGTCGCGAAGCTTGTGACAATCGGCTTTGTAATTGGATTAGTGTACAAATCTTGATCCGAAGTAAATAGGCCTTGGCGATTCATAAGGTCTACGTAGTATTTGTTGTCAAATACATTAGGAGTACGGATGTCCAAATTTGTGGTGCGATCAGTGTCTTTGGCCGGGCAAGTGGCCTTAAGGTTCTTAGCAAAAGTTTGGTCCATTGTTTTATCTTGAGTAGGGTAGAGCCTCTCGGTGAAGGAGGAGCAATGGCCGCGACCAATGGTGTGGCCTCCGGAAAGGGCAACGACATCAGTAGGATCAAACCTTTTGTTGGCAAGGGATTTTAGAATGGTTGAGGCGTTGCTAAAAGGTGCCGGTAGATTATCTAGTGTTACTTGTGTTGTTGCAAAGTTAAGGCTGTCCCTCCTTCCTAGTGGGATGTTGTAATTTGGTCCACCAGACTGCAAAAGCAAATGACAAGTTTGAGAAATGCTTTGACATTATATAAATATGGAAATAGTAAATTGAAGGGGATAATAATAGATGTATACCAGAACAATGGAATCACGAGCTGCAAGAGCAGTGATATCTGCGCAAGAAACAATTCGTCCACATGCCTTATGCACAAGGGCACGAATGTCATTTATAATTTTAAAGGCCTCTTTTCTTAGTGACAAGTTGGGTGGTGCACCTTGTTCGCTAGGACCGCTTGCTGACCCATCCAACAATACTGACCCATCGCATCCCTGTAATTTTGAACTTACATAAATTATACTAATTTGAAGTACCCCATAGTAAATAGGATTAGATTAATCTAAACAAATAACCCTTTATTGAAAACAATAAATTAGTAATAATATACCATGTTTCTTTTTATTTATTTTTATATTTTATCTAATTCTAGTGATAACTATTAGTAATTATCATTTAATTAATAATCATCGACAAAAAGAGGACAATTTTTTCCAATAGTTGGTCTTTAAAAGCATATCGTTTTGTACAACGGACCCTATTTTCCTCAAAAAAACTAGAAAAAAGGGACAATTGCCCCTACAAAATAATTCCACGTAACAGTTGCAACTTTGTTGAAATTTCCTTTGGGTTGGGCTTTGTTGAAACATAATCCTAGTTAATCAAACACTAACCCCAATTTGGGCCCCACCACCACAAATTAAAAAGTATACCAACGACAAATTTAATAGCACGTACGTTATTCGTTTTCAATCGATTTTCCTATGTTAATTTAGTGAATAATTTAGTGAAAGTGGAGCCCTTTTTCACACTTGAAACATAATTAAAATGTACTCCATATTTTTGTCTTAAAAGTACTCCATATTTACTATGTTAATTTTAATTTATTTTAAATTACTTATAATACATTAATACTCCATACTTTTTTATATTGATGAATACTTATAACACTTTAATGATGACATGAGTAACACTTTTTTTTTATTATTATTATTATCATTTCATTTTACATATTACTTCGTATAAAGTATTATTTCATAACCCATTAAATATAATAAACCAACCTCAACACAAATACCTAAAGTTCATTACCCACTAAACTGCGCGAGATTTCACTTAAAAATACGGATGTAGTTTGTTCATAGATTATGTCATTATTACCTATTAACATGCTTTTTATAAATCAAAAATAAAAAAATAAAAAATTACAGAGAGCACAATATTGCCTCATAATCAAATTTCATAATTCATAATAATAATGACTCATAAATAAAGTCAATTATATTCATTATACAAATGGATTGTAAATAGGAAATTTACCGTCCAATAATCCATAGTTTTACCAACATAACAATAATAATCTCAGATACACATAATTCAAATAATCATCGCAACAACTAAAAATTCACACGGACGATAAACAAATATATACCTGAACAAAGCAATCATGAAAATGAAGGCGAAGCAAACCAGCAGCCTGAGTGATATCCTTCTGAAAAACCTGTTTAAGATGATTTCTAACGATGGATTCTAATTGAGGGCACTTTGAACCATAGAATGAGTACGATAGTCCAGGTGCAACTGGTACATTACTTAAACTTCCTACTATCAAAGATGACATTATTATTAAGAACAATAAATTTATTTGGGAACCCATTTTTTGTGTTTTTTTGGTTACCTAATTTAATGCCTTAACTATAGTACGTAGTAGTTGTTGCTCGGTAGTATCGAATGCTAAATTTATAGGCATATTTATAAACTAAAAAAGTGTTGGGTTGGGCTTGATATTATTATATGTACTATTTGGGTATTTATTATGGGTTAGGTGACATTATTGAATATGATAGTCAGGATTGAAAAGTCTTTATCTACTTTTGAGAATTTTTTTTTAGAAAATAAATATTTTTTCTGTTTTTTAGTTACAACACTTTTATTTTCACAGTCTCCGCAATTTTTGAAGAGGAGAGAGATAGAGATAAAAATAAGAGGGATACATGTGGATAAGAGATGGATAGAGAGAAAAAAATTATCAAAAATGAAAAGTGTTGCAAATAATTAACTATTTTCAAAATAGGAAAGTATTACAACTAAAAAAACGGAGGAAATAATACAAGTACTATGTAGTATTTTCTACATGTTGCGGCCATATATTTTTAAGTGTTACTCCCTCCGCATTTGTTTGACTTTTGCACTTTTCGCATGTCATGTTTGACTTAATTTTTACTAATAGACAATTAAAAATATTAGTGGTCAAAAATACTTCTTGGCAAATATGCCAGTCAAATTAATACATTAAAAAAAAGTATAAAAGTTGATATATATATGGGGTTTGGTAATTTTATTGACTTAAATATGTTATGGTGTAGGTGGGTTAGAGATTCAGAGTCATCGGGTAAAATTATAAGAAAATATAATAGAGGTAATAATTTATTAAAAAGTAAGGGACGTGAGAAAAGAGAAATAATAAAAATAATAGCAGCGTCATAATAGAAATTTGTTAGAAGCATATAAAAAAGAGAAATACAACTTTAAAATGTTATAGTTTGTTAAAAAAAATTGAAAAAAAAAATAACCACATTATAATGACGAAATCAAAAGAAAAGAAAATAATTAACACAAATTTAGTCTTTGTTCATTACGGATTATTTTTTCCCATCTTACTTTAGGTAGTAAAAGAATAATAAAACGAATAGATTTTTTATGATCGCACATGTCTCAATTATTATGGTAAAAGTGTTAGGAAACTTGGCCAATATTATCTAGCGAGTACTAGTGTAGTAGTGTAATACCATAATAAATACGAGTACATAAAATATGACAATGAAAGAAAAAGGAAAAAGTTAATTGATAAAAAATTATTGGCGGCTTGACTAAGTCAATAATTGTATTCAGTCTATAATTGTATTTAATCATTTACTGATGGCAATTTGGCAAAAGCTAACAAGTTTGGTAAGAGAACAAGAATTGAAATTATTAAAGTAAATAGGGTGGTCTACACGCGCGAGGTGCATAAAGGACTAGCTCTTGCAAAGAAGTTGTATTGGTGTGTATTCACTTTTGATTTCGGTGGTAGACTTTGTAATTTTAATATTCCCTCCGTTTCTTAATACAATGTCTCTTTTGAGCATTTATTCCTCACATAATAAAGAGAAAGAGACATTGTATATATTAAGGGACGGAGGGAGTATGTACTATTATTAGGTTTATGTGCCTATGTGGTGGCTTCGTAGGATTATAAGAAAGCCACCATAATCTTTTATGACAATTATTTTTAAAACCCTCAAAAGTTTGATAGTGTTATCTCAAAATTATTATTAAATAATATTTAATTGATTTGCATCCCTTCCTAATTTAAGCGGCAATTGTTAGTTTAGAATTCTTAATTGATTTGCATGTTTCAATAATACCTAGTGTGTTTTTCTTCAAATGAATTTTTTGTGAGCTTTGGTCATACGGAGTAATAATATGTGAAATGTTCGTTGCAGCTAAAAACTTAATAATGTAAGTTCTTTAATGTTCTACGACCATCTAATATTTATATATAAATTTAATATTAAAGCAATAATCACTTAGTTATTTTTTCCTCTAAAGTTCTCTCCATAATTAATTAATTTATACCATTTTTTTTTCCTATCATCGATTTCCCTTGATTTTAGGATTTTTAAGTTCTTTATACCTCTTGATAGCATTTGCTCAAATATCACAATTTAATATGAATTCTATTTAAATTCCATAACGTTGTTTATGTGCCATCAAGCAATGTACATTTCAAAACTAATAAACCTTAACAATAGTTGCAATTAAAGGACAACAAGATTGTAAATAAGAAGAGTAACCACGAAGGAGTAAAGATAGACAGTCTCTTCGTACATACAATTTTTTTTCTTTTTAAATAATAATGAAAACACATGAAGTATAAAGCATTAGAATTTTTTTATTCAAAAAAAAAAATTCAAGTTTTTTGTTTTAAAAAAACTTTTGAATTAATTGATGATAAATTTAATGAAAAAAAACATTAAATATTTTAATGAGAGTAAACATATTAATGAGGGTTAAAAAGTAAATACACATTTTTGTACATATTTTTGAGGGTATAGTTGGTAGCACACTATTCCTAAGATTTATCTTCTACTTTTTATAAGGTAGGGATAAGGTAGGGAAATAAACATATTCCTTCCGTCCCTTATTGATAGTCTCTTATGACTAAATTTTAGTCCTAAAATGTTCACCCATTTGCTTTTTTAACAACCATTAATATTAATATTAACCAAATTTCCTTCAACTTTGCAATTTTATTTGTGCAAATTTATCTTTTCCGTGTAAATTTTATTTTTTCATATACTTTTATTACTTTATTTCTCTACTTTTTTGCATACCCAATGTAAATTTATCTTTTCAATTTATTTTTACTACTTCTTATTTATGCTTATTAATTCCCGTGAAATTTGCCCAAAATGGACTATTAATAAGGGACGGAGGGAGTATATTAATTACATCAAATGACGCGTGATTTTGTCATGCATTCCTAACTACTCTGTAGTTTCTTTTTACAGAGTAGTAATATACTTCATGTGTTTTTAAATACTTGTTCCATTTCTTATTTGAAAAGGTTTTACAATATTTACTTCATTTCTCTCAATTAGTGGACCTAACAAAAATTATATTTTATTAATAATTATGTCTCTATTTTCATTATATTAATTATAAATTATATACAAAAGACATGTTTATATAATTAGTAGTCCATAGTTGTTCCATAAATATGAAAAATTATTATATAAATAAACAAATACAAGTAATGAATAACTGGAATAATAATAAAAAATGAATTTATCTATTCAATAATAAGGGTTCAAAGTAACAAGATGGGGCATTACCCATGTCACACACTAATTAGTTTTCTAATACCTTGAGACACAAGACCCTAATATTACTAATTTAATACGTAGGCATCATACAGAGAATAAGGTAATGTATGTAGTGTAGTGTATTTGGTGCTTATGGTTGGCACAAGCATCTGGAATCTCCGAACAAAATTCTCAAATGTCGGCCATAAAAGCAGTAGAGTACATGTGTCGGATCCAAGGTATTAAGGCGCATGTGCACATAACTAATTAATTAGCCCTTCACCATTTTCAAAACACTTTGGTGATGCCAATCAATGTGACTGCATATGCTTTTAGTTTGCTGGCATAAATGTCACGAGCTTTTAACGAAATCATGAGCTTATCCATAACCGATAAGAATCCTATATGAATATATGATATACAAGTAAAAAATTTCTGTATACATTATGTTTAGTCTCATCCATTTTATTTGAGAATTGTACGGTACACCAGGGTGTACACCTAGTGTTAAATGATGTGTTTTTAACATTTCATTTACAAGATGTCAGTTTGTTATTTAAAAATAAAAAAAAAAATCAATGTCTTCTACAATTCATGGGATTCAACGTGATATTCTCCATTTTTACATAACTTTCAAAATTAAATTTTACCGTATTTCAATTTCGAATTAAGAGACAATAAAGTTTATAAAGAATTTTGTAGAGAGAAAAATACAGAGTAAATTATGATAACATTGTAATCGATGGATCGGAGAAGGTTATTTGATTTTATTTGTTAATATTTTAATTTTAGGATTTTGCTTATTAGGTTGATTATATTTCGTTATTATTTTGCACAATTATTGTAAAATATCGCTGTTTTTTTTTCAATTTTGATAGTTATGAATTTGAGATCCATATGACAAAGGTTGAAGATGATGTTCTTTTATTTTGTCAAAGGTTGAAGATGATGTTCTTTATATTTTGTCAAATGTTGAAGATGGTGTTCTTTATAAATTGTACATATGTTCGTCATTATAGTTATTGAATAATTATATGAATGTTCTTTACTTTTATCTTTTATGTTTTTTGCTTCGATGTTCTTTGACTTATTCTGTATTTTTAAATAATATATCATTTATTAATTCTATATATATATTTTAATATTAATAATCACTATCTATGTATATATATTTTAAAAATTAGGATCGTGAAGGTTGATGACGATATTCTTTTGAGATCTCCTCTATTGATGATTGTTTTTCAGATCTAAAGAACATCAGTAATATTATTAAAGAAAATGATAATATTATGTAATGAACATAACTTATATATATACCTACCACGATCCAAAGACAAAATTCAAAGAACATTTCACAATAAGCAATGAACATTATGTGACGATAAAAGTAAATTGCAATTACAATAAAAAAATGGACAATTAAAATAAACTATCAAAAAATCTAATAAAAATCATTATATGATATAATTATGGACATAAGGAAAAAGATATAGTTTTAAAAAATAATTGTACATTACAAACAACTATAAAGTACATCATGTTTTCTAATAGAGAACATTATTAAATCACATATAGAACATCACAAAAAATTTATATATACCATCCCTAAAATGAAAATTGTAACTATATATAGTAAAGGTGAAAAATATGAACGAAATCAAATTAAAAAAAATAAATTTAAAACTAAAATTTAATAAATTCAAAATTTAAAAACGAAATCTTAAGTTATTTTTAGGTGAAACAATTTTAGAGAATAAAAATTACTTTTTTTATAAAGAGCATTATATAGTCATGTAAAGAGCCTCAAAGTACACAAAACAATCATTAAAATAAATATTATAATTAATTTTATTTTTTTTGAAAGATTGGTGAAAAATATGAGTATATATATATATATATATATATATATATATATATATATATATAATATATATATATATATATATATATATATATATATATATATATAGTATTTTGGATAATAACATTTTGAAAATGAAATTAAAATTTTAAAATTTAAAATTTAAAATTCAGGTGTACCATGTGCATGGTACACCTGGGTGTAGGATTCACGCATTGATTTTATTTATAACTACTAAATTATTTTTGGTCTTCTCTTAAAATTGTAATTTATTTAAGATGAACTGCATAACAAATTTCATAATAAAGAAAATAATTTAACATCAATATCTTTATGAGTTTGTCTTTTAGTAACCCAATATTATATTGAAAGTTTCTCACTTTAACATTTACACTATTTACATAACTCGTTTTGATCAATGTTAATAATTACATCTAAAAATTATAGGAAAATTTGTCTAGAATGGACTTATATGTTCACTATTTTGTCTGAAAGAACCTTATATGTTCAAAGTGGTTTAAACGGACCTTATAAGTTTGTTTTGTTCTCTAGAGGGACCTTGATGCCAGATTCCGGCGTTCGACTTTTTTTCTCTGGCGTTGACTACGCCACGTGACTTTAAAAATCACCTCTCCTCTTATATTTTTCCCCTTTTCCCTCCAATTCCCTTTATTTTCCCAGAATTTTTCCCCAATTTCTTTCTCTCTCCTCACGAACCAGATTTCATTCATCTAACCCATTGTGTTCCCTAAGTTTTCGAAGAAACTCATACAACCATCTTTTGATTAAGTCCTTTTCGCATCAGGTAAGACCAATGTTTATGGTTCTTTTTCCCCCAATCCCAATCTTTTAAGATTGAATTAAGTTGTTTGCAAAATTAGGGTTTATAATTCATTTGTGTCTGAAATCATATTGTGTTGGTTGTTGAAGAATGTTTTCGACCAAATGGAAGTTATCAAAGTGCAATTGTGGCATTCCTCTTGCGCAAAGGACTTCATGGATTCATGAAAATCCAGGCAGAGAGAAGAAGATATTTGTACCTAGGCCAACAAAGTCATCAATTATGTGACTCGAATTCAATTTGGTAGATGAGAGAAATAATGGTGGGAATCTTCAGTTTTTCATTGAATATTCCTCATAGAATACCATAGTACAGAGAAATTTAGGGGACTAGAAGAGAGAGAAAGAAAAATGGAGGGAAAACAAAAAAAATTAAGAGGTGTTAATTTTTAAAGTCACGTGACATGCACGTGGCATAGTAACGTGCATGTCAATGCCGGAGAAAAAAGTCAAACGCCGGAATTCGGTGTCAAGGTCCCTCTAGACAACAAAACAAACTTATAAGGTTCTTTTAGACCACTTTGACCATATAAGGTCCTTCCAAACAAAATAGTGAACATATAAGTTCCTTCTAGACAAATTTTCCAAAATTATAATCATGTTATAGCATTAGAATCGTTTATATATATATATATATATATATATATATATATATATATATATATATATATATATATATATATATTTGACAATGGTCCAAAAAGGAAACTGCTAGCTTCCAACTGACTCAAGACACTAACGAGAAAATTCAAACCTCTTAACCAAACTAATATAAGTGCTGAAAAGGAAATAGAGGTTACAGACGCTATGAACTGCTTGACAATACAAATAAGGGGCCCTAAGCTACTCCAAACTTGTTTTCTTGCATTTCTTGATAATCTTGCAAAAATGACTAGAATACCTTTTACCTTTCTTGTTCTTCACCCTTACCCTAATTGACCTTCCATTTTTTCTTGACGTGGTAGTGAACATCAAGGTGGTGAGTGGTGGAGGGGATTGCACTTGGTCGGGTTCAAGATTCATGGGCTCTTCATCTTTAGAACCTACAGATTTCATTTCATCGAAAACAGTGGTAGTTAAATCTCTTGCAGGTAACTCATTCCCCTCCTCGATAATCAAACCCTTATTGTAGCTAAAAGTTAGGCTAGTAGGTATATGATCATCTAACTTCTCAACGGCAACACTGTTGATTTTCGGAAGTCCAATGATCGTGGCGGAGTTCAGAGTTCGCTTGGCCTTTTCATTTTGGCTCTTTTTGTTGTGCCACATCTTTTTTGGACCCACCATCCTAGTGGGCGTAAGTGAGGTTTCAAGAACTTTGAATTCCGATCCTTTGCCATATTGGATTCAGAATGCTTATCATATGTGGTCTTTTCCTTCAATTCACTGTACTCGTACAATCATCCATGATACAACAAAATGTTTGTAGAAACTCAAGGTTTTCTCTTGACATAGATTTGAATAAAACAAATTGAAAATCTTAAGGGACTGATTACTTCTTGATTCGTTGAGGAACATATGAAATTTCCAAGGTCCCTTGTCTTTAGCATGTCCATAACCCTTTGTTTGGAGAACTAGTAGCATCATTGTCCTCCTTTCCAAAGGGGTAAGAACATTGGATGTAGTGGTAAGGCTTTCTACCATCATCTCATTAGCAGCGTCCATGGTGGGTAAGGTCGTAATATAACACTAGGCAACCCAACAAAGTCTAGATTGACTGAGGGATTGCTAATCTTCCCTTTTTTGTTGAAGATGGTGTGGAACAAGTCGGACTCCTCATTGCTCCTTTTTCCCTTAATCTTGCTAGCTTTTCTTCTCAACCCTTCCACCTTCTCCATCTCATGAAGGATGTCTTGATTTTTAGGCTCAGCCTTAGTGTAGGGAATAATTTAAAGACTTTAAATCCCACTAGCTTGAACCCCACTGTGATCATACACTAAAGTACGGTGGCGTCCAAAAGGGAAGAAGATAGAGCAAAAGAGTCGCCAACAAGTTTTAGGAACTTGTAAACCGTTTACAGGTGAAGGTTACACCCCTTAACGATCCAAGAGATCGTCAACTCCATAAGGTCTAGAACCAAATAAGGGTTCGGGGATGAAGGTACAAATCCAACCTAAAAGAGATTGAACCTGCCCTAATAATAGGCTTCTACTTTATTCTGATCGTATACATGTGCGCTTTCTAATTAACATACAATCAATAGGATTAACCCTAAACCTGTTTAATCTATGTTGGTTGAATATTAATGTACATATAAATCTATTATTGGCGATCACTTGAATTATAATCATAATTAACCCTAACAAGATTATTAATTATCTTATTAAGCGTGATTACAAGTACCAATTCCCTTTGAACATGCATAAAAGGCGTGATCAAGCAATAAATAAATATCAAGCAACATAATAATAATAAACAATATCATGAATAATAAAATTATAATCATAAATTATAACAATTATAATCATTATCATGTTCATGTTAAAGCATAATAAAAATAGCAAGATCTTAGGCATGATACTAACAAGATTAATAACAAACCCTAGCATGTCACTAAGAAAATCAAATCTTTAGCCCTAACATGATACTATCATGAATAAATATTAGGAAGAACATAGGAAGCATCGTAACAATCATATTTAATATTAAAATTACCCTAGACATGATACTAGGAATATCATAATAACAATCTAAACATGATGTCTACATCATAACATCAATTAAAACCATTAAAGCATTTACTTTGATGCCTCGTACCTCTTTCTAATAACAAAATACACACGTTAGTAACTTCAAGGAAAATAATAAACAAACAATTAAATTAAATAATTGAAAGAGAGATTTGGGACCAAACCCTCAGAAATTAAACCTTTCACGTCTAGGGCGAAGGCAACTTCGAATATGGCTAGGTGTTTCTAGATCTAATAATTGCGGAATTTTGTATGTAAAAGCAAGGTTTGAAAAAGAGAAAGAAGATGAATGAATTAAAGAATGCTAAAGAATTAATGATTGTAGATGAAAACTTGTGAATGAGGAGAATTGGTGAATGAAAACGGAGTTTTTAATACGATATTTATAAAGAAAATCAGTCAAAAAGATAAAATAAACAAAACAGAGTCTGAAGCACAGAAAACAGAGTTGGCGCCACCCTTGGCTAACTGGCGCCAAGCACCGTACCAACACTAGCGCCTGGCGCCGGGCCTGGTTCTAGGTGCCAAGGCCTGGGTTTGGCGCCAAGCCTGATTTTAACGCGTTTTCGAAAATCAGATAAGTTTGCCGTACTGGAGGATAAAATCATATAATTTCCTCGAAAATGCTATTTGATTTTGATTAAAACTCTGAAAAGTCAACAAAAGTCAATTTATCAATGCTAATTAAATTAGGAATGAAAAGAACCTTCTAGAAGAATCTAGAAGACTAAAACCATTCCTAATTGCATTAGGAATGATAAATCATATGAAGCTCTCCCCTAGATCATTGGGCCGTATATAAAGTTCAAACCGGGCCCGGTTTAGTAAATTGGCCATAACTTCCTCAATATTCATCGAAATTGGGCTTATAATATATCGTTGGAAAGGTCTTTGCAAGCCCCATCCAACTACACTACTATTGGACCCATATCAAGGACCAACCAAACTGGATTGCCTATTTTCTTAAAATAAGTTTTCAAAAACAGAGAGAAGAGAAAAGAAAATAAAACTTTCCGCAACACTAGACTTTCCACACTTTCGCTTCATTCGATTATGATTCGACGTGAAAGGTACTCATCACTGGGTTTGGTTTTGGGGAGACACAAATGGGTGTCTACACTTAGCTACTTTGCCATGATCTTCATGGGCCTCTTTGAGTTGATATAGCTTGATTTAGGCTAAAGCCCTTATGAATAGGGCTTTAGTATTGTTACCATCAAACACAATGACTAATGAGTAGAGTTGCTTAGTTTGTTCAAAATTATGGACTTTCATTCAGAGCACAAGCTGCAAGGTTTCACTCAAGAATTATGATATGACAAGGTTCCGTAGGAAGACATAATCATCTTCATTTTAATTCTCGGTTGACAAAATCATAGAAGTTTTAGGCCTTTGTCATACTTAGCCTTAGAAAGAACAAATTCACCTTTCTTGAAGTAAGTATTACCTACCTTCTTCAAGTCTTTTTCTTGATTAAGAATGTTACAGGGGCAATTATTTTTTGCAAAGTTGACAATGCTTTCGTTAAAATTATCGTTCAAATGGGTGTGCATAAAGGCACTAAGTAATTTGCGGCAGTCTATACTAGGATTTTTGAAAAGGGAAAGGAAATTAATGAAAGACTTCACGAAAGAAACTGGCAGCAAAGTAGATAAGCAAATTAGAAAACTAGAAAACTAAGGGAAAGACATCCGGCAGCAAACCTAGAGCCTAGACTACAAACGCAGACAGGCGGTGGGCGAGATCCTACCACCAAAACAGAAGCTGACACGATAAGGGGAGCTTATCAAGTACAACAACCACCTCCCCCCCCCCCCCCCCCCAAAAGGACCGAAAGGTCCCAAAAACGATGATAGGAGTAAAAAGCGGCGGATTGGCTGTCAATTGGGTCACCGACGCCAGAAATGCACTTCCTTAGGCGGCGTAAAAGATAGTTCGGTGTTAACCTAGGTCTACACGAGTTACATCTTGCGAGAATGAAGGCCTCCTCGCAATCAGGTGGTGCCGGCTCTGCAGGAATGGACTTGCCAGCGACCAAGAAGGAAAGCGGCCTGCTCAGATTGCCGGCAGCCCACTCGAGGATTCTAAAAGAAAAGCTGGATTTAGAAAAACTAGTGGCCTTGAAAGCAGATTGCATTGGAGGGTTTTGTTCTCGCACCCATGAGGCACGTTCTTTTTGGTTTACAATAACAAGTTCGTTCAAATATATAGTTTTCACTTCACCAAAAAAATATATAGTTTCCAAACATCAACTAAGCTGTTTACAAACTCGAAAAACTTGGATACATCATTTATTAGCAGTTGTATTTTTCATGGGCATGTAGTTTAATTCAGCAATTACAAACCCTACAATAAATGGACACGAGATAACCCTGTCTACCCTCAACTCCTAAAATTAGAATCCCAAATTTAATGAAGGAACTAGTAAGTATTAGACGGAATTGTATTTGATTTGTGTGGAACAATAGTACACAAGAATTGTCAAGGTTTTGTCGATTAGACCCCTAATCCGTACTCCATTAGTGGGAAAATCATCAAAAGGTATTTCTTCACTATATAATAGAGAAAGCAAGAGCTGAGAAATGTACATGAAGTCTTCTAATGGCTTAACGGCGTAAAGGCTTAAGCTAAATGATCACCCATAGCTTTTCAAGTTGTATTGATTTCAATTAGTGTTTACTAGAGTAATCTCTCGCTAAATTTCACTCTAAAAAATAAGAGTTACAAAAACAAGAGCTCTACACCTCTCCATGTGTTTCTCTCAATTTGTGGATAAATAATAATAAAATAAGCCCAAATGGGTATTTATGTGCCCTTGACATATCAGGTTAGAATGAGTATTATGTTAGCATGGACATGACAACGTCGATTAATCATTCCAATAGCTATTGATCATCGACCATGAACTCCAGCGGCATGGACGTGTTATCTAGTTTGGATCAACACATACAACTCATAGGAAAACAATTATAACTTTCTCATTTCTTATCGGAATTAAGCTTATAAAGTATGTATTGTTTGAAAGCTCTTGAAACAAGATTTCATCATCTTCAACTCGAGTCATCTCAAAGTTTAAAGTAGTTTAAGAAATATGCTTAGTACAATTGAAATTGACTCATTCAATTGATTAGCTTACATGCCCATTCTCTATTGACTCTCGAGTCATATTCCAACATAATCAATCATCAACAAAGAGATAAGAACCATAAGTCCTAGAAAAGTATGCAAGAACCAAGACTATGACAAAATATAAAATAAAGTGAAGAGTGTATTTTTATGCCAGATCACGACATGATAAGGGGTACTCGACCCCTAGGCCTATAACTGTATAAGTAACAATCCATAACTAATTAAATTAAAAAAAATCAATCCTTCTTAAGTGATTGTTTTAGGACCAAAACACTAGCATATATTTTTTATATTTATACTTTTCTAGCAATACATTCCGGTCTATAGGGACCATAGTTTACATTAATCATTGTTGAAGCTTAAAGGTTTTGATGATGATAAATTTAAACTAAAGCAAACTCAACTAATAAAGGCATATGAGTGTTTGATTAGTACAGGTGAAATAGATCTTGGTGATGGAAAAGTAACTCAAGCTATGAAGACATGAAGAAGCCTTTAAAATAAAAGTAAAACAGAGAAGAAGAAGAGTTCTCTAACAAGAACTAAGTTCCTTAACAGGAATGTTCCATAACAAGAACCTGAAAACAGCAAGCTAAGGTGTCAGCCTCGACTGCGATTGAAGAGAGTAAGTTTCTTAAGAAACTTAGCCTACGTGAAGCCCAAGTATTCTGACTATGCAAAGATCGGCACAACAACTCATTTAGTTAAGATTTTATCTTTTAGATTTGTTGTTAAATATGTTAAGTATAGTATGCACAAAATCTATTAGAAGCGTGACAAGTTGCTAGGCAAATAAGATAAAATTGGAAAAGATAAAAAGATAGATTTTATGAAAAGATTTTATTCAAATCTGTTTCTTAAAATTAGTTTGTTAAAAAGATTTTATTCTATTTAATATCTTTGTTTCTATCTTATTTTCGAAAAAGATTTTCTCAAATTTGATTTACATATACCGTGTTTTTTAGATAAGGTAAGTTAACATCTTTATTTTTTAGAAAACCTACTTGCTATACGAGTTATACTTGTATGAATAGTAGAGATCTCATTTCATTAGGTTTTTGTGAGTTTATGCGTGGAGAAATCACAGAGCTTTAATTGTGTAAGTTTGCCAAGCTTCTAACCTTGTCATATTAGTTTCGGGTTTCGTGCATTACTTGCCTAACATATACTAGGTGTCATATGCTTTGTATTGGTTGGGTTATTTGGGTGTTTGTGTGTTTTATATTTGCATACAGAGTGTGTAAGATTCTAGTGTGAAGCTGAGTGAGTTAGTACTTTGGGAGTACGAGTAAATCTAGGTGTGGGACTTAGATTGGGTAGGATAGGGTCCTACCGTGTAGCAAGTTCGTTTTCGAACTTGTGAGTAAAGGTCTGATTATAGTAGGTTGTAACTTGGTGTTTGCCCTATTATAGTGAAGTTGTTTTGTGGTTGAAATCCATAAGATAGGGTCAAGGTTTTACTTCCAGTTGGGCCCTGGAAGGTTTCCTCGTAAAATTTGTGTGTTTTTGCAAGTTCCTATATGCATTGTTTTATAATTCCGCAAAAGTAGGCACTAGGAACTCACATACAATTCACCCCCCTCTTGTATTGTTCGTCTCAACTAACAATCATTAAGTTTCCTACAAATCAATTCTCAAACACAATAACTCCAAATGTTAATTGCTAAGCTAAACACACCATATTGATAATCATAGAGTTCGGAGTATTAAACAAACATTACAAACATGACATGATGCCTTATAGCCGAGACTAAATACAAAACTTATAACTAGCACAAGCAATTTCTCACAATTCCATTTTAGAACTTAGTAATTAAAAAAATATCTTAAAATTGTGATAATCTTCCTTGTTCACCCTCTTCAACCACAGACCACAAGTCCACACTTTTAGTATTCCTTGCGGAGCAATTTGCACGAATCTCCCCTTGTTTACCCGTCAACACACCAAGTTGTCCCATTTTTAACATCGCATTTACGAACTTTTCGTAAAACAAACTTTGATTGTTTGCAAAACTATTGACAATCCCTTTGGTTCTTGAATCCATGAACAAATCTTGATCGGAAGTAAACAAGCCTTGCCTATTAACAAGGTCGATGTAGTATTTATTGTCAAATACATTAGGAGTACGAATGTCTAAATTTGTGGTATTATCGGTGTTTGACGTTGGACAAGTGACTTTAAGGTTCTTTGCAAAAGATGGATCCATAGTCCCATCTTGTTTCGGGTAGAGTCTACTGGAGAAAGAGGAGCAATGGCTGCGACCAATGGTGTGTGCCCCGGAGAGGGCGACGACATCAGTGGGATCAAACCTTTTGGATGAGAGGGAGTTGAGAATGGTTGTGGTGTTGCTAGAAGGACTAGGTAAATTGGCTAGTGTTACATTTTTTGTGGCAAAGTTTAGGCTATCCCTTCTTCCAAATGGGATATTATAGTTTGGTCCACCTGACTACAAAAACCAAATGAAACATTTGTCAAGGCATTGATTAATTAAAATCTGTACACAAAGAATGTAAATAGATTTTATGGAATAAGGTTTATACCAGAACAACGGAATCACGAGCTGCAAGGGCAGTGAGATCTGCGCAAGAAACAACCTGGCCACATGCTTTTTGGACAAGGGCACGAAGGTCATTTATAATATTAAATGCTTCTTTCCTTAGTGACAAATTTGGTGGTGCGTTTTGTTCACTTGGACCACTTGCTGACCCATCCAACAATACAGATCCATCGCATCCCTAATTTGTGTTCCATAAAAATATATCAACCATTAAAAAGGTACATTTATAGTTAATTAAATACACTAATAATTTGAAATTAATGCATAACAATTCTTATCCTCTTGAAGAGTGATACAAAAACCCTAGTGTCTAATGATATGCTCAAATTTTAATCTTTTCTATAAGTTTGTCTTAGTTCATCTAAGCTGATCCAACCCAAGCTCGAACCCAGCTTAATTAAACACCCGAATGAAAAACACAACCGCACATGAATGACATGATACCGATGATTAAAAATTAACTACAATATCATATATTCTACATGCACGAACAATATCTATGTAATAAAATGTTGTAAGATGATACCTGAACAAAGCAGTCATGAAAATGAAGGCGAAGCAAACCAGCAGCTTGAGTGATATCCTTCTTGAAAACTTGCTTAAGATGATTTCTAACAATGGATTCGAGTTTCGGGCAATTGGAAGAGTAAAACGAGAGTGATAGCCCAGGCGCAACTGGTACACTACTACTTAAACTTCCTACAACCAAGGATGAAAATACAACTATGGCCAATAAGGTTAAGTGAGAAGCCATTATTTCTTTGAATAATGTTTATGATAGTTGTTATTTTTTATCACTTGGTAGAATATATTGCCAACTTCTAAGGCCAATATATAATCAAAATTAAAGTGGATAGTTCTTTTTTTTTTTTTTTCCTGTATGAAATTAAAAAGGTGATGGATTTATATATTCGATTAATAGTATTTTAATGCAATTGTTATGCTTAGTGACGGGTTAGGTGAAAAAAATGAAAATGTATGTCATGATTACATATAATGTATCTGCTTCTTTTCAACCCTAAAAAAGATTATTCTCGTTGTAAAAAAAAAAAAAAAAAAAAAAAAAAAAAAAAAAAAAGGATTTTTCTGCCTGATGAGTAATGATATTGGGAGGTAAATTAATACATAAGAAAATCTTAAGTGAGGAAGGTTGGGGGTGAGAGTGTAATTTAAATTTTAATATATTTAAAACATACACAAAAAACCTTATACTAATAAGAATATTCCCAGCTTAACTCTTGTTAAAAGCTAGTTAACATAATAAAAAGAGTAAAGATCGTATAGTTTTTACATACGTGCAGACGTTGTAAGTACGTGATAATTGGTATAACACAAATTTCTCATATCAATCAATATATTCTTTTAATAAATTCCGCAAATATCCCCAAACATAACTTACTTATTACTTTACAAATCGATCAATTCTTAAATTTTAATACTAAATGTTAATCTATCAGTATTATATTGTAAATAAACGATAATAGGGCAAGTAAATCCAATCAAAAAGAGAAATACGAAAAGGGAGCTTATGTCACCGGCGGCTTGTTAAAAGCATCCCCTACTACTAAAGTACTTCTAGATCGGGGTCAGAGACGACGGTACAATGGTGCGTATGGTGGGCACATGCTTTTTGAAATGTTTTTTCTTTTTATAACCCAAGTTGAATTATGTTCCTTTATTTATTATTGACCAAAAGAATAGCTAGCAAGTAGCAAATAATCAACATTCAACATGTATTAAGATAAAGTTAGGTAGCAAGTAGCAAATAATTAACATGCAATGTACTAAGATAAAGTTTGTCCGAAAATCCGAGGGATATGATTAACAAGTTACTACATTTTTTTTTGAGAGCAAACAAGGTACTACATTAATCCAACTAAAATTCTTTCCTAGACAAAAGAAAAGGTAGCTTTTGTATATTGTCTTATGATTCGTTGTGGTCCTCTCCCATTGAATATGCATCAAAATTATTAAATTCTTGCACTGGATATTTTATAAAGGAAATTTTGTGAAAAACTACCTATTATAATCCAGAATTTGCGAGAAACTACCTATTTAAAAAAATGTTGTAATTAACTACCTAATATTTTTAAAATGTTGTAATTTACTACCTTTACGCTGGATTATGAAGAAGTTTGACCAAAATTCTCCAGCATTGATTTGGTCACGTGACACTTGGTGAAAGAAAATGGTCATTAAGTGTCACGTGATGGTCACGTGACCAAGTCAACACCGAAGAGCTTTGGTCAAACTCCTTCATAATCCGGAGTAAGGTAGTAAATTACAACATTTTTCGAAAATTAGGTAGTCAATTACAACATTTTTTTTAATAGGTAGTTTCTCGCAAATTCTAGACTATAATAGGTAGTTTTTCACAAAATTTCCTTTTATAAAATTTAATTTTAAAAATATATATATATGATATATGTCATGTGGTCCCTTGATTAAACATATAATTCAACTTTAATTAGATTAATGTAAGCATATGATCAATTGATCATGACAGGAATGTGACCCTTCCTCAATTTGGGTGGCTTTGTTCTCTTCGCATAAAATAAGTATTATGTTTAAATTTTCTAAAGTCTGGTCATGTTTATTATTTACACAAACACAAAATCTGGAAGAACAGAACAATTTCTGGAAGAAAATGTATGAACAATTACAGAGAAAATTTAGAGAGAAACTTGGAGAAAAAGCAATCAGAATTTTCTGATTTTTGTGAATGAATAACTTTACATCATCTTTGGGTTTTTATACTATAGCTTTAACACAAAATATTCTAGAGAAATCTAGAAGTAAATACAGGAATAACAGAATTACTTATAACTGATTTTAGGCAACTTGCAGTAGCCTGTAACTAACTCTAACGACCTCAAGCTGACGTGGCAGCTATAGCTCTAGTGTCCAATATCCCCCCTCAAGCTGGGAGCTGGATGAGCCTCAGACAGTCCAAGCTTGGACAATAAATGTCGTAACTGAGCAGATGGTAAGGACTTGGTGAAGACATTTGCTAACTGATGTTGTGTAGGCAAGTATGTGAGCTGTAGTAACCCTTCAAGCACCTTATCTCCGGTAAAATGACAATCAATTTCAATATGCTTGGTTCTTTCATGGAACATAGGATTATTGGCTATATATAAAGCTGATTGACTGTCACAATGCAAAGTCACAGGCTTCTGATTTGTAACTCCTAAGTCCTCAAGTAGCCACACAATCCATTGAACTTCTAATGATGCAGCAGCCATAGCCCTGTATTCAGATTCTGCTGAAGATTTAGAAGTTGTTCCTTGCTTCTTAGATTTTCATGAAATAGGAGATCCACCCAACAGTAGAATATAACCTGAAACTGATCTCCTGGAATCAGGGCAAGCACCCCAATCTGAGTTAGAGAATGGTTGTAAGCATAACTGATCTGAAGCCCTCAATAAGATGCCCTGACCTTCTGTATGAGCCAAATACCTCAATGTATGCACCAAAAGCTTCAACATGAGTAGATCTAGGTAATTGCAAAAATTGACTTAGGGCCTGAACTAAGTAAGACAGATTAGGCCTAGTATTAGTCAAAAAATTCAATTTTCCAACTAAAGATCTGTATTTTTTGGAGTAAGGAACACCAGGCCATCTAATGCTGAAAAATTCACATTTAAAGGCAAGGGTGTGACTGCTTTCTTACTAACATCAAAACCACAGTCACTTAAAAGTTCCTTTGTGAACTTCTTGTGGCTAAGAATAATACCAGCATCTGTATACCCCACCTTAATGCCAAGAAAATAGCTTAACTTGCCAAGATCCTTAATGCTGAACTTTTTGTGCACCTTCAGAGCTTCCAATTTAGAAACATTAGTCCCTGTAAGGATCACATCATCAACATAAATTGTTGCTATGTTAATATGTTGATCATGTTTGTGTATAAACAAACTGTAATCATGTTTACACTGCCTGAACCCCTGGGATTCCAAAGCACTCATCAGCTTCTCATGCCATTGCCTTGAAGCCTGCTTTAAACCATAGATAGACTTAACAAGTCTGCACACCTTCTTCTCTGGATTAGATACACCCTCAGGCACTCTCATATACACCACTTCTTTCAAATTTCCATGTAAAAAAGCATTGTTTACATCCAATTGAAATAAGGGCCATCCTTTGCTTGCAGCAACAACAATCAAGCATCTTATAGTAATCATTTTCACAACTAGGCTAAAAGTTTCTTCATAATCAATCCCATATTTCTGAGTGAACCCTTTTGCTACCACTCGTGCTTTACATCTTTCAAGAGTACCATCATATTTCAATTTCACCTGATAAACCCATTTGCAACCTATAGCTTTCTTCCCAGCTGCTAAGTCAACCAATTCCTAAGTATTGCTCTATTCAAGGGCCAAAATCTCCTTGTTCATAGCCTCTACCCAAAGTGGATCCAAAGAAGCCTTATTATAGCTCAGAGGTTCCTTAATATCACAAGAAGCAGACAGAAAAGCCTTGAAAGCAGTTGGGAAACCAGTGTAAGACACAAAATTGCACCAATGTTTCTCACAATTAGTGTGAACATGAGAAGAATCTACATGATAACAAAGATATTTGTCAAGGTAGGTTGGAGGTTTATGTGGTCTAGAAGACTTTCTAAGCTGTTCAGTGGAGTCTATACTCAAATCGATAAGAGCATCAGGATTGGAAAAAGGAACAGGTATAATTGGAGGAATAGTATGATTGGGTGTATTACTGTGAGTGGAGGAGATTGAAGGAGAATGAGAAGGTGGAGAAGGAGTAGAAAAAGAAGAAAAATAATCTAGTTGAAAATGAGAATCAGGAGAAGGAGGAGTAGTATCATGTGAAGGAAAATAGGAAAGATCAGAGAAATCAAAATGAGTAGAAACAGGTAAGGTAACAGGAAGATAAATGGCATTTGAATAGTTTGAGGAATGTGACTATTTTTTATTATATAGATGAAATGGAAAGTGTTTTTCATGAAACTTAATATCCCTAGATACAAACATTTTGTTAGTATCCAAATTCAAAACCTTATGGCCTTTCTGAGAACTTGAATACCCTATAAAAACACAGGGTTTTGCTCTACTGTCTTGCTAACTTGGTTCCGCCAACCTTAGAAGTGGATACATAACATAGGCATCCAAATGTTCTCAAATGAGATAGATCATCTTGTCTCTTATATAACCTAGAATAAGGTGTTTCTAGATTTAACACTTTGAGAGGCATTCTGTTAATCAGGTAAGCTGCACATAACACACTTTCACCCTAAAATCTATCAGGGACTCTAGATTGAATATAAAGACTTCTAGCTGTTTCTAAGAGATGTTTGTGTTTCCTCTCAACCACTCCATTTTGCTGTGGAGTATCACTGCAACTAGTCTGATTTAAAATCCCATTTTCAAGAAACATCTTCTTCATATCACCATCACAAAGTTCCCTAGCATTATCAGACCTTACACACTTCACAGTAACACCAAATTGATTATGCACCATTTTCATAAAAATTTTCATTACCAAAACAGAATCACTTTTATTCTTTAACATATGAATCCAAGTAAATCTACTATAGTCATCAACTATAGTTAGAAACTGATTACAGCCAGTAGGAGTCTTAACAGAATGAGGACCCCATACATCAATGTGCAACAACTCAAAGACAGAACTAGTCTGAATACTGCTAGTATGAAAAGCTAATCTAGTCTGTTTTGCAAGGGGACAGACTTGACAAATTGTGTTCTGTAAACAAATAGACACATTACAATTTAGAACAATGGATTTTATTTGACTAAAAGGAAGATGACCTAGTCTCAAATGCCAAAGTTCTGCATCATCAACAGCAGACAGGCAACGTGAATTGCAAACATGAGCATGTGACTCTCTTGAACTTGATTGTAACTGTTCTCTCACATTACATAATCCAAACTTCACACTACCTAGAGGAATCAATGTCCCTTTCTGAGAATAAACAAAGCATTTTTCATGAGTAAAATGCAGTTCACAACTAAGGTCCTTACACAATTTATGAACAGAAATCAGATTATACTAGAACTCAGTAACATGCATCACATTGTTTAGAGTTATCAATTCATTTAGTACAACAGACCCTATGTGTTTAACAGCAATCTTACTACCATCTGGTATGGTAATATGATTATCACCACCTCATACTAGATGAAACTCAGAAAACTGAGACAAATCATAACAAAAGTGATATGAAGCACCACTATCTAGCAACCACTTATGATTATATTGAGATAGTAAGAAAATGTTACGTGCCATCATGGCCAGGCTATTCTATTGTTCTGGTTCAGTGTTCTGAGAACTCTGATTTTGCTTAGCCAAATACTCCATGAACTGCTGATATTGCTCAACTGAAATAGGTCTAGTTGAGTTAGAACCATCATTGCCAGAGTAATCAGAAACAGTTGCAACACGATTTCCTTTGAAACCTTTGAACCAGGAGGAGAACCTTTAAGCTCAAAGCATCTGTCAACACTGTGCCCTGGAATCTGACAATGAGTGCAGAAGTAATTAGCACCAGGTTTAAAGCCTGATTTCCTGTAAGTATTTCCTGAATTAGAACCATTTTCTCCAGCATTTCCTAAGTAAGAATTAGTGTGAAACACTCTTTGTTGACCCTGATTATGAGGTCTGTAAGACTTATTTCGACCAAAATCAGAATTAAATTTCCTCTTTTCAGCAGCAAAAGCCAATGACTCATTGTGTTCAGCAGCCTGAGAAATTTCTTTATGCCTTTCTTCTTGGGCAAATAATCGAAATGCTTCTGTTACCTTTGGTAAAGTCTGCATCATCAGTATATTTCCTCTGATAATTGCATACTGTTCATTAAGCTTCATCATGAACTGTAACACCATTTTTTCTTGTTGGGGCTGATAAATCTTCTTAGTCAAGTTGCAAGTGCAGTAAGGTAGAGGATGAGCTTCCTCAATTGCATCCCAAATTGACTTAATATCAACGAAAAACTCAGAAATAGACTTATCACCTTGACTAATATCAACAAGCTTATGTTCTAGTGAGTAGATTTGTGCCATGGAAGCAAAACCAAATCTCTCCTCAAGATCAGTCTAGATTTCTTCAACAGATTTCAAGAACATCACACTTTTTGCAATTGTTTCATCCAAATTGAACAAAATCAATGAACATACCAGATCATTGCACCTCTCCCAAGCCTTACCTTCAACAGTTCGAGCAGTAGGCTTGGAGATAGCTCCATTGACAAACCCTAACTTGTACTTTGCTGAAAGAGTAAGCAGCATTGAACATTTTCCAGCTAGTGAATCCCTCACCATTGAACTTGTAGGATACAAGTTGAACAACATCTGCATCCGAAGGATAAATGTAATAGATGCTAGTTGGATCCTGATTAGGAAGAAGATTGCTTGTTGTCATAACTTCAGATGTTCAAGTAATTTATTAAACCAGATGATGCAGAAACAATCAGATCCAAAGAAATTCACTGGATAAACTGAGATTATCAGGAAAATCAGAACAACTTTGAAGATCAGAACAAAGAACTTGCACAAATCAATCAAACAGTAACCAGATCAAGAATCAAGAACAATGAACACAAATCAATGCGGAAATCAATCAAGAAAAATCACATGTCAGATCTTATAGCTCTGATACAACAGAACAATTTCTGGAAGAAAATGTATGAACAATTATAGAGAAAATTTAGAGAGAAACTTGGAGAAAAAGCAATCACAATATTCTGTATTTTTGTGAATGAATAACTTTACATCATCTTTGGGTTTTTATACTACAGCTATAACATAGAATATTCTAGAGAAATCTAGAAGTAAATACAGGAATAACAGAATTAGTTATAACTGATTTTAGGCAACTTGCAGTAGCCTGTAACTAACTCTAACAACCTCAAGCTGACGTGGCAGCTATAGCTCTAGTGTCCAATATGTTTATTGTTTAATACTTAGCGTTTTCCATTTCATATTAATTGACTCATTTTATTTATATATATTTGTCAATGCATATCCTTTAAGTGACGTTTTATTTAGTCATATATGTTTGTCAATGCATAATTTTTATTACAAATATCCTTGATTTTTATTAGCAAAATCATAAAATTAAATTTGATATTTAAAAGATAGATGTTGAGAATAAGACCTCACATGAATATACTTTTTGTCAACACAAAATCACAAAACGAAGTCAATGCACGTTATGTGAATAGTGCATAAAGTCTAACTATGTCATATAATTTAGAACGAAGGAAGTATGATGTGCTTGACTTTTAACTGTGTTTGTACATAATTAATTTATATAAAAAAAATTATCAAGTGATCAAGTTTTGTTATACTACCTTCGTTACATATTAGTTGCAACTTTTGCCAAAAAGGGTTTATACATATTAGTTGCAACTTTCCAATTTTTTCCCTTTATAGTAAATTTTTTTCAATGAAAGTACAAAAACACCCTTACTAAAGATTTCATAAACACAATTAGCTTCCTAAATCAGATTTCATTAAATTTTTAATCTAACTTATTTAACATAATAGTGTTACCCAATTAAATCAACAATCATAAAAAATCATTCATCTCCCACAAAATAATTAGACCACCACTGCACCACCTTTACCGTTGCCGTCGCTACATCTAACCACCACCTTCAACGAACGTCGTCGATACTCATCACCACTGTCAAACTCGTCGCCTCCTCGGCTCCGACTCCTCCTGTGGTGTTCCGTTTTCTCTCCCTTCCTTTTTTTTTTGAAAAACAATTGTTTAGATCTACTGATTTGTGGGGTTGGTAGGATATTTTGGGGTGGCTCGAGGCATTTTCTAGGTTGATTAGGGTGAGTGAGGGTGGTTTCGGTGTGGTTCAGGGTCAGTTTTGAGGCGATTTAGGTTGAATGTTGGTGGTTTTTAGGAGTGAGTGAGGGTGGTTGTTCTAGGGTGGTTTGCGGTAAGTGGGTACGGTTTTGAGGTGGTTTGCGTTGAGAAAGGGTAGTTATAAGGTGGTTTGAGCTAACATGAATTGGTTTCGGGGTTGTTTGACCTAAGAAGGGGTGATTTGGGGGTTGTTGAGGTGGAGAGGGAGTGGTTTTACGGTGGTTCAGGTTGAGATTGGGTGGTTTCAGGGCGGTTTGGGTTGAAAAGGGGTGGTTTTAGAGTGGTTTGGGTTAAAAGGGGTGTAAGGTGGGTGTTTTGGGGTGGCTGTTGCTGGCCGACAGTGGTGTGGTGGTTGCTTCTGGCCAACAGTGGTGGGATGGTTGTTGCTGGCCGACAATTGTGGGATGTCTGCTGTTGGTCGTCGGTGGTGGCCATGGCTACTGCTGGCCGACGATGGTGGGGTGAGTGTTGTTGATGGTGGTGGGTAATTTATTAATCACATACACTTTCTCTCTCCTACCTTGCTTAATTACCCCTTCTTTAATTCATTAATCCAATATTATGAAATTTTGTCTTAGAATCCGTGTCAACCTGAAAGTTGCAACTAATATGTAACGGAGGTAGTATTCATTTTAACGCGTGATTTCAAATATCAAATTTATTAATTTTAGGGAAATTTCAAAATGACATATTTACCTTATACATTTAAAATTTGTCAATTACATGCCGAGGTATAAGCTGCACCCACAATCAATCTACTTCACAAGGCCAAACTCCAAAGGAGGTTCCATACTCCAAAAACCATATGCCAATATAACTATATAAGGGATAACCCCTTAGCATTATAGAGTGTTTTACTCTATAATGCTAATACAAGGGATAACCCCTTAGCATTATAGAGTGTTTTACTCGTTTTGCAACAGCTAATTAATCCAACCAAGTGGGGCATATTTTCAAACATTCAAATACACCTTTCATTCTTCCAATGAAAACAAAAGTAGTAACACTCGAATACATGAAAGTTGGATCAAATACCATCTCAATCATACAAAAGTTACGTACAAAGTATCATCACTCGTACAAATGCACAATACAATTAGCACAAACTTCATTTATTCCACTTCAAAATAAACGCATAATTCCTCAATATTGGGACAACATTCCTTGTTTGTGTTGCTCCTTAACCACAGACGCCAAGCCAATATTATCAACATTTCTAACGGAGCAATTCGTGCGAATCTCCCCTTGTGAACCCGTCAATACTTCGAGTTGTCCCATTTTGATCATCCCTTCCACGAATTTTTCGAAAAATAGGGTTTGATTGACAGCAAAACTTGTTACAATGCTCCTTGTCCTAGAATCAGTGTACAAATCTTGATCGGACGTGAACAACCCTTGGCGGTTCATGAGATCGACAAAGTACTTGTTGTCAAACAAGTTAGGACTACGAATGTCCAAATTCGTGGTGTTATCAGTAGTGTTGGTTGGACATGTGAGCTTAAGGTTTTTAACGAAGGTTTGGTCCATGGTAGGGTCTGGAGTAGGGTAAAGTCTGTTGGCGAAGGAGGTGCAATGACCGCGACCAATGGTGTGGCCACCCGAGAGGGCCACAAGATCGGTTGTAGTCAAGTTTTTGTCTGTGAAGGCCTTGAGGAGGCTTGTGGTGTTGAATGTAGGTGGTGGTAGGTTTGCTAGTGTTACAGGTGTTGTTGCAAAGTTAAGACTGTCCCTTCTTCCTAAGGGAATTTCGTAGAATGGTCCATCTGGCTGTAAAAATATACATGACAAATAATGAGAAATTGTTACATGAAAAAATTGACTTGGAGAAAGCTTAAAGATAAGGAATATATATATATATATATATATATATATATATTATTAATTAATTCATAAATTATTAATTAGACAATATGCGTTTAAAATATATGAACCGTTTAAATAAACTTTAACTAGTGTGTAGCTCGGGCGTTGCACCGGTTGCTATTTTAATTAGATCTTGTGATTATCAATTATATACATTTATTTTCATGTTTATATCATAGTTTATGATTGGCTTAGATGGTTAAGTAATTATCTTTTTTTTTATAAAAGGTTGGATGTTCGAATCCCCTTATCATCGTTTTTTTATATGAAGCAATATTCTAGTTGATTAAGTAGTGATGATGTGGCATAATGAAAGATGGAGAAAGTGATGTGGCGTGGTATACGTGGCACATAGACGTTCTTAGTTACACCTTTTAATATATTAGTATAGATTTTATCTTTAAACATACCAAAAACAAGAAATAAACGTACCAAAAATACAGATTCACGAGCAGCAAGGGCTACAATGTCTGAACAAGAGACTATTGGGCCACAAGCATTATGCACAAGAGCACGAAGATCTTCTATGATTTTAAATGCCTCAGCTCGCAATGTCAAGTTTGGAGGTGCATCTTGCTCATCTGGACCACTGGCCGATCCAACCAGCAATACCGATCCATCACATCCCTAAAACATAAATTTGACGGGCAATATGAATAATCATGGTGAGTTAGGCTTCCTTAAAATTATCAATTTTGCTACATAGGAGAAGATCAAGGAGAATCTAAACACGTGAGAGTTATGGCAACACAAAATTCCAAGATAGATAGGTAAGTAAGATACTTCATATTAGGTAAAAGGGAGCATGAATTGGAGGATTTGAGGCACATATAAATATATAATACTTCGTACTACACAATCTACATACACGACTATACAATACTCATAGTAATGGCCTAGTAGGCTTGTAGGTACATATTCAACTAGAAATCCTTCGCATTTAATAGTTTGAGTCAATGAAAACTCTAATAGTACTTGATGATATTAAATTTTGCTTAGATGATATCAGTACCATAATATCAATAGATTTATTGATACCTAAGTTACCAGCAAATAAAAAATTAGATTAAAGTTTAATTGGTATATATCAGCTATTCCCTCATATATGACTAAAGTTATTAGAGGCAAAAAATTCTCTTATATTAACATACAAAACAACATAAGAGGGTATAAATCTAAATTCATACCCGCTCTACTACTCATGTGCATATCTATTACATTTATTTCGCTTTTACATCTAGCCAAACGGGTAAGTAAAGAAAACAATAGTTAACGATATATATTACCTGAACAAAACAATCATGGAAATGAAGACGGAGCAAACCCGCGGCTTGTGTAATATCATTGTTAAAAACTTCCCAAAGATGAGTTCTAACAATGAACTCCAAATCCGGGCAACTAGATGAATAAAACGAGTATGAAAGTCCAGGCACAACTGGTATTGTGCTTTGACCCTTACATATTCCTACAACCAAAGAAAACAAAACTAAGGAAAGTGAAATAAATTTAGAAGAGCCCATTGTTTTTATGATATGTTTTTCAACGAAATAATTTGGTTATGAATTTTGTAGCATTATGTTTGACAATTTATAGGAAAAAATAATAAGGTAATGCCAATTTGGTGTGAAATCGTGGATCATTTGATGGGTTATTTTAATGATTAGTTGAGATTGAATAATCTTTGAGCTTGTCAGTATACGTTAGAATATAGAGGATTTCCGATGTTAATTTTATCTTCCTCGTAGTTTGGTCAATGACCACGTATGGCCAGGTGAAAGCACATGCATTTTAACTATACCCACATTTCTTGCACATATTTTAAGTTGATCAAGCTTAGCTTAACTGATAACTAATACGTAGTATTAGTGTTTGTAACTATATATTTTTTATTTAACTGTAGAACAAGGTATCTACAGCACTAATGCAGACGGAATTTGATTTCAAATTTTGTATATTATCTCTTAAGATCATTTTTTTTAAAACAAATCTCTTAAAGTCTTTTGGATATGTACTACCTCCGGTACAAATTACTCATTTGGGGTATTATTTGTGAGATATAAAATATCCCAAAGTTGCGAGTAATTTGGACCGGACGTAGATGTAGTATATCATTTTATTTAGGATTTGATCTATCCAATTCAACATATTTAAGTATATTATATAAATTTCAAAGAATATTAGATCCAAATAATCCAATCCAGAGCACAAATTGAATTTAATTAATAATATCAAAATTTAACCAGCTCGGAAAATCAATAAGATTAGATCAGATTAGAAATCTGAATAATTCAAATCAAAATTGGTGAACTAATTAAACATTATTTTCAGGGGCGGAGCCAGGGTTGGGGTGGGCCATGGCATCCCCCTTGGCTCAAGATAAATATTAAATTTAGCTTATACTGATTATAAGTTGTAGTGTAGAAGAGTTGGTTTTTGCCATGTGATTGTGGGCTAGAGGTCAAGAGTTCAAACCTAGCAACTAACATTTTGTAGTTTTATTTTTATTTTATATTTTTATAGTAAATGTAATCAACAAACTCAATAATAGTCGCGATTTGCAAAATTACACATACATAGATTGATAGATATGATCTTGGCCCCCCTCACTTGAAAATTCTGGTTCCGCCGCTGTTTATTTTAGTTGACAATTTTTTTAAAAATTATTATTTAAAATTTGAGATTAAATGGTGGTGACCACATACGTGTCAATTGTATTACTAGTAAGGTTTCTAATATCTAAGCGGGAGCAAGTAAATCACATAATCACCTAATAAAAAAGAACAATTTGCATTACTATATCTTTAACTCTAATCCTTGATTCAAACTTATGAAATTAATACTTAGAGCTTATTGTAATTTATCTAATGTGTGAACTAGTTTTCGTTGTCAACTGAGGACCTTGTTTAAACAAATCTATATTTAATGACTAAAACACATACAGTAGCTTGTTTATAATACTCATTGGGGCATAATTTAACGAAAATAATTATACCTTAGCTAGTACGAAGTATAAGTTTTTATAATTATTGTTGCAGCTTCATGCCAACTTGAGCTTTTATAGAAAAGTCATTAATATGCCAAAGGTTGTTACATCTCCAAGACTAGTAAGGCCATCATATTGTGTTTATCGCGTCTTCATTTGTTTTGGAAATAATAAGTTTTGAGATAGTTATTTTATTTCATTCATATACGAAAATATAAATTCTAATATGGTCTAATAGATTTAAATAAATTTCAGCAAGTTCAGATAAATACAATTATACATGGGAAAATCAAATGAGTAGACCACATCATAATTCAATACTAGTTGCGTCAAAGCAAAGGAATTGTCCATTTAGGTGGACCAATAGATCAGTCTTAATGGTTTGAACTTAACTTTTTAAAGCCTTTTCAAAGCCTGGTTCAATTTTCAGCCTTTTATTTTGTCCAAAAGAAACAATTTTTTGATTTTGTTTTTCCGTAATTATTATTAATTTTACTTTTATACGGAGTACAACCTATGGATAATAAAACAAAATGACATATGAATTTATATCCAAATTCAATGGTTTAATTAACTTGAAAAAATACAAATACACCGGACATATATTATTATTGAACCTATGCCAATATGCCATTATTAAAAGATAAATTATGGTTCATTATGCATGAAATGAAGACAGTATTAATAGAATTTTAATCAATATGATGACTAAGTTGCCGATAAGATATGTGATTTTTTAAATTATGCATGTAATACTTGGTTTCATGGACAAATAGTTTTAGTAATTTGGTTAATAGTAAATTAGTAAGCCTTGATGATTCTTATTAAGTTTAATATATAACAAGGCTAATACACAAGTAATGATCCTAGTATACTACTCTCTTTATTCTTTTTTTTTTTTTTTTTATTATCCTAATTGAAATCTTTCATTAAAAGAGAGAAATTTTGTCTATGAAAAATCTGCGATGATAATTTTTTAAAAAACTTATTCATGTAGAATTTTGTTAAATTAATATCAATTTACGGTTTAAAAATTTCAACCATATGATATACATATTTTTTTCATCATCTGTTGTTGAAAGTATTGGTGACAAATATACAAAGAACACATTATATTATTGTGCAAAAAGACAAACGAGACAAGCAAAAAAGAACTGAAAGAAGTGAAGATTGGTATAACATGATTCAATCCTTTATTTAGAGTATCGAATTCCTTAAGACAAAATTCCATTTACTCCATTACATAACACGTATGACATGTCATTGATCTTTAAACTTTACGTAACAAGCTGACCAAACGTCCAAACATACTAAATATTGTTACAATCTAACTCGACTTAGAAGATGTTTTACGTACATAATCCTTAAAATTGTGACAATTGTTCTTGTTCTTGATCCTCATCCTCTTTCACCATAGATTCGAGATCAATATTAATCCGAGTATTCCTCGCAGAATAATTTGCACGAATTTCGCCTTTTGTCCCCGTCAATACACTAATTTGGCCCATTTTCACCATTGCATCAATGAATTTTTCATAGAACAAGTCTTGGTTCGTAGCAAAACTCGTGACAATGTGTTGAAGAATAAACCTCTCAAGTGTCACCATATGTAAGTGTCCCACATTGGTTGAAGAAGAGAGAGTTAAACACTTTATAAGGCTAAGGGGCTACTCCTCCTATAGCCATATGGTTTTGGGATGGAACCTCCTTGGACTTGTGAAGTGGACTCTCTCTCTTAGTTTGCGGGTGCGGCCCAGACCCTTCGCTGGTGTCCGTGATCTTTTGCAATTTTTTTTTTTAAAAAAAAATAATAAACAATACGCCAAAACGTGGCTTTTCTTCATCTTCATGGAGATGCAATAATGGAGGAAGCACACTCCAACACTGCAACCTAACCAAATCACATATGATCATTCATATTGATCACATACATCAATAATAACCCATGTATCACATGGATATTCCATAAAAAAAAAGATTAAATCAAAAAATAGAAATTTCAAAGAGCAATACTATTGCATAGCGGAAGCAAATTTATGAATCCCACCGGTGGGTTTAATATTCTAACCCACCGGCAAGGGGAGTATTTGTGTGAACGGTCTCAAGATTTAACTTGCTCTTGATACCATGATAAATTATTTATGAGATGGTCCACTGACATGGTATCAGAGTCAGGCCCACGATATGGGACCTTAAATGGCTAAAGTTCACTGGGCCAAGAGTAGGTCCGTGTGAGGGGGAGTGAAGAAGCACTCTAACCCGAAAAATCACATGAGACAAAGTTAAAAGGGACCTTACATGTGAGGGGGAGTGTTGAAGAATAAACCTCTCAAGTGTCACCACATGTAAGTGTCCCACATTGGTTGAAGAAGAGAGAGTTAAACACTTTATAAGGTTAAGGGGCTACTCCTCCTATAGCCATATGGTTTTGAGATGGAACCTCCTTGGACTTGTGAAGTGGACTTTCTCTCTTAGTTTGCGGGTGCGGCCCAGACCCGCGTTTGACACAATGCCCCTTGTCCTAGAATCAGTATACAAATCTTGATCGGACGTGAATAAGCCTTGACGGTTCATAAGGTTGACAAAATACTTGTTATCGAATTCATTAGGAGAACGAATGTCCAAATTTGTAGTCCGATTAGTGGTACTTGTAGGGCAAATGAGTTTAAGGTTGTTAGCAAATGTTTGGTCCATGGTAGGGTCTTGAGTAGGGTAGAGTCTATTGGTGAAGGAGTTGCAATGGGCGAGTCCGATCGTGTGGGCTCCCGAGAGGGCCACGAGATCCGTGGTGTTCAACCGTTTGGCGGCGAAGGAGGTGATAAGTTGTGTAGTGTTGAAAAAGGGTGGTGGTAGATTGGCTAGGGTATCGTTTCTTGAAGCAAAGCTTAGGCCATCCTTTCTTCCTAAGGGAACATAGTAGAATGGTCCACCTACCTAGAAAATCAGATTTAAAAGTAATAATTTCAAGGATTTGATAAATTAATTACTACGAGGAAATAAAGACAAAAGCGTTATTTTATTTTTATTTATTTTTTTTTTTTTTGTTTTTTTGAAAAGTAATTTACATTGAGAGCTTAGATACATCTTCTTGTATGACCGTGACCTAAACTATCAACGAGTAAAAAATAAGAAAATTTACTATCTAAAAATGGCTAATACTCAGGCGACAACTTAACAAAATTAATTAAATTATTAAATTGAATAAAATAAACTCAGATTTTCCTCAAAAAAATATTAACTCAGGTAGTAATAAGATGACTACCATTTTAAAATTAACGTTAAGAGTTGTACATAGTATTTTTTTATTTTTGTCATTGGATGAAACAGTTGTTATGACTTTAAAAATTATATGGTGTGGATGAGAAAAATTAAATACATAAATAAACAATCTTTTATTTTATTTATACGGAGTACTAAATTTACAACATTTTATCATAGGCCACATAGTTATACAGAGAAGCATTATATATCATTCAACTCTTAATACTTGCTATTTTTAAATTTCTTATGTTATTCACAAATCAACTTTTGTCACAAGTCACAACTTACATGTAAAAATAAATTTCATAAACTTAATTATATTTTTCGTCCAAAAAAAAACACTTAATTCGAATGGAAAAATGGAATCTAAAAATCCAACCTTTGCGAGGTCTGACAAAAAAAAATCCAACATTTAATTAATCTCACAAAAATCCAACCTTTGCACCCCACCTTCTCCTACAGATCCATTACCTGTTGATGACCGATTTTTGTAAGTTATGTGACACGTGTCAGTCATCAATTGGTCAATTATTTTTTTAATTATTAAAAAAATATTAAAAGAAAAAAACACAGAAAAAAAAACCCCACCACCAGCCACCTTCCCCAGCCCCCGCACCACCCCAGCCACCTCCCCCACTCTCCGACAACTTCCCCCCAGCCCCAACCAGCCCCACCATCGGGGTCGTCGGCTTCCGACGATCTCCCCCCACCCCCCACCCCTTGCCGCAACCTCCCCAACCACCAAAACCCCCTACGAATCTAAACCCTAACCACCACACCAAACACCCTATTCGATAAAACCCACCAAAAACCAGCCCCACCCTCCCCACCGCCCTCCGGCCACCACGCATCGGAACCAAGCAAACCCGTCTCGCACAGGAACCCAGCAAACCCATCTCTTCCCCCCCCTCGACAAAACCAACAACCATCAGCTCCACCAATTTCCGGCCAACACCGTTGCCCCTGCAAATCCCCTGTGCCACTACATCACACGCACAACAACTAACCACAAAAAACGCAGCCTCAATTCGCCTAGCCCGTCTAGCCTACCACCCACCACCACCAACAATAACTGACCCAATTGAAGCGGCAATCAGTCCCTACTCAACCCCCAAAATCGCACCACCTGAAATTGTAGTCTAAGCTCCGCCGTCCATCCCAACACGCACTTCACCGTCTTCATTTTGAGGGTTTTTCGATTCAATCTTCGATTTGGTTGCCTGATTAATCTTTGATTTGTGAATTTCGAGCCTAGGTGGGGTTGGTGGTTTCGATACTGGGTATGGGTGAGGTTGGGTGAGGGAGATGCTGGGGTGGTGGTTATGGTGGGCATAGAAGAGGGATGGGGAGGTAAGTGGTGGCAAAGGTGGTGGACTGGTGGTGGTGTAGAGAGGAGAGAGAAAGAAGAGGAGTGAGAAGGAAAGTGAGAATTAAAAAAAAATAATTTTAACCTGCTTAACAGGTTAAAGGTCAAATGGATCTGTCAAAGAAGGTGGGGTATAAAGGTTGGATTTTTGTGAGATTAAACGAAGGTTGGATTTTTATTGTCAGACCTCCAAAAGGTTGGATTTTTATTTTCCATTTTTCCAATTCGAATTAGTAGCTTTCTTTCTAAAAGAAAATATAAGTATGAATAGAATTAAGGGAAATAAACAGTAATTATACTTTACAAATATTAGTTATTTCACTTCATTATTTCATTATTCACATACATAAGTACTACAAAAATATTAGAGGATTTTTGTCAATATGTATTTTATATTAATTATTAATAGATACAAAATTGACAAAACTAGTGGTCTAATTATGAAATGGCAAACCTAGAATATAAATATTTATAAACTAATTTGCAATTGACATGGTTAGTTTAAAAGGAGTAGAAAATATTAATACCTGATAAACAGACTCACGAGCTGCAAAGGTAAGGATATCAGCACAAGATACCACTCGTCCACAATAGTAATGCACATGAGCACGAAGTTCATTTATGAGTCTAAATGCCTCAAGTCTTAGCGTCAAATTTGGAGGTGTGTTTTTTATTTTATATGCCAAAAATGTGTTTTTTATTTTTGAGTTCTAATTTCTTAATTGGTTTGTGACGAGAAAATGCATATGAAACGGAGGTAGTTTAACATTATAATTTGTTAAAGGACCAACTCAACCAAAAGCTTAAACTGATGGTTGTGGCCCAGAAATATGTTTTATACTCTATAACTCCCCCTCACACGAGAGCCCGTTTGGGCTAGAAGTGTGGTTGCAGCATGGGCCCTCCTCATACCCAGCGCTTAATATTCCACTTGAAAGTGGGGGTGGATGAGATTCGAACCCGTGACCTTTGAGTCACGCTGGCTCCGATACCATGGACCAACTCAACCAAAAATTTAAGCTAATGGTTGAGGCCCAGAAATATATTATATACTCTATCATAATTTAATACATCAAAACGATGATATAAAGCATGCATTTTAATATTATTAAATTTACTTAGCTTCACATTAAAATAAATAAATAAATAAAATAAAATAAAAGGTTTTAAGGCTAATCATGCCTAACCAAGGTTGATGCAGCTAGCCTATCACACTATCAAAATCTAGTCATTGGATGAATTAAGTTTGAACTGCTCTTGTTTGAAATTTGAAAATGCACTTATGTCTAATGAACAATCAGATATTAATGGGAATGAATTATTTGCGGAGTTAAAGTTGCTTAAAGAAATTTTGCATGATGAGATAAAAGGACCTATATTTTGAGGTTTTTGAATGATGTGGGCTATTTTCCTAATGCTAATTATTGCATGTAGCATTTAGTTGACAGTTGCAACTGTAAAAAGGAGTTTTTCCAAGTTAAAAGCTATTGAAGTCATATCTTTGTTAATGTATTGGCGATGATAGCAATTGATAATGAACTTCTAGAGAAAGTGGAATATGAAGACTTGATTGATGATTTTGCCTCAAAGAGCGTTAAAAGAATATCACTTTTTAAACAAATAGAAGTTAATCTAGCTTAAGTTAATATGAGCCTTGAGTTGTATTTAGTTACTATTATCAACATGAATAAAATATTCAAATTTAATTTTGCGTAATTGAATGTGTCATTGTTATATGAAAGCATTTTCATTTTGCAATGTATGTATAGGAAAATTGTGCATTGCCAAAATTATAGATAAAAAAAATTGTATAATTTTCATATTATTAAAGCCCCCTTTTTCGATTTGGAACAGGGCCCCTAAAATCATTGCTGAGGCCCTGAACCCATTAATGGCGGAGACAAATCCTATCCCTAATATAAAACTTTTAATGACAATCTTTTAGCCCATCATAACACATACCTAGTTTCATACAAACGACCCTTCCCAACTCTATTATGATTCAACTAGAATCTCAAACAAACAATCTACCTATGATTGGCTTTTGCAGCCGGATTTTTTTCTTGTCGTAATTTTTGCGACAAAAAAGTAATCTAGACGGCCGCCTTTCAGGACGGGCTCACGATAAAAATTAATCCTACCATAAATGATATTTATGACAGGTTTACAATGACAATATCCGTCGTTAATGGGCTCTTTTCTTGTAGTCACGTTTAAACATAAAGTGAAATTCAATTTATTTAATTAGATTTAATCCAATGTTATTAGTACAATAGTTAAAAGTACAAAATTATGTTAATACAATCCACCCTTAATTAACTAAAACTAGTTTTTTGGCCCGTTCAATGCACGAGTTGTTACTTGGGTTAATTATATTCATATGTAGGTATGCTTTTCTACAAAGTAATTGTTTCATTTCTAAAACTTAAAAGAAAAAAAAGAGTGATGGTAGAACTTTGAAAGAACATAAAGGAATTTAGTTAGATGTATATACATGAAGAATGTGGTATATGAAATGACATATTAGTTTAAATTATATTTAAAGTCTAGTAGATGAAAAGATATTTTTATAATAATTCATATGTTATGTAATGTATACTAATTAATTGAACATTATTTTATTATGGTGGAAATGAAACACTTCATTTTCTTACTTGAATTTGCAAGTTATAAAATACATAAAGACTAAAACATAAAATATTAAGGGGGGTGACATGTGGCATATGGGTGATGAGTGACTTGTGAATTGTGATGCCATGTGTCATATGAAAAATTTGTGGTTTGTGTTTTTAAATACCAACTAAGTATAGATATAGATATAGAGATATAGATTATTCCTAAAAATAAACGAACTTAAATTTTTCCCTCTTTAGCCTAGAGAAGTAGAGAACTCTTGAGTTTATCTAGTCTAATGTTTTTTTATTTTTATTTTTTTGACAGATAGTCTAATGCGTTTTTAGTTTGTTAATTCATTCCCCCATGGAAAACAAGCACATCACTGTTCTTACTTCTTTTTATTTACATGATTAATTTATAAAAAACTTTGATTAAAAATTCTCATTAATATATACAAATAGCATAGTCATGCAGTATTTTTAGATACATCTCAATGTGTATCTTTATAATATCAAAAGTGTATAATTTTTAAAGGTGCATAATTAAATATATTGATGCTCAGATGTTTCAACAAATATATATATATATGTTGATACACAGTGTTTAGAGCTATCAAAAAATCGACCCGAACTGGTGAATCCGAACCGTTTTGAATTGTTTCAAAAAGGAACCGAACCGCTAAGAACCTTTTATTTAAAAACCGTAAACCGACCTGACCCGATTTTTTAAAACCTGAAACTGAATCGATCCGAATGTTTGAAAATCGTTAATGAACTGTACCCAATATCAAGCCGAACTGATACAACCCGAAATCGAGAACAACCCGAACCGAGTACTTTTGAACCCGATAGCAACCCGACCCAACCCGATAAACCCAAATCGTTTACAACCTGTAACTGGTTAGGATTGAACCATTTATAACCCGTAATAAGTTATGATCGAACCGTTTACAAGCCATAATCGGTTATAACCGAACCGTTTATAATCCGTAAGTCCGTAACCCGTTATGACCGTATAATTTTTTTTCTTTTTTTTTGGGTATATTTTATCAATAGTAAAACAAAAGGGTTTAATTTGAATTATAAAGTATGCATATTGAAAAGGTTTGGAATTTTGATGTCATTAAAACTCTTATGCTACAATATTATCGTCCTCTAACGAGTAATGGCTTATTGAACACTATATATATTGTATAAAAAAAAATTAAAAATCTAAATCAAAACCTAACTCTAGGTTTGTTATTATTATTTTATCCTTAAAATCATTATACAAAAAGGGACATAAAGTTAAACAACTAATTAATACTCTGTATGATCTACTGAATAACTATTAAAGAATATTGAGGATATACTAGACGATATACGTTAACGAAACCCATTTAAAAATGGAAAAACTAGTTGTCAAACCGAATAAGTTCAACTCGAACTGATTACAACCCAAACCGATTACAACCCGATCCGATTAGGACCCGATATGTATGTGTTGACCCAAAACCCGCTTTAAACTGACAAACCCCGTTTTTAAACCGACCAAATTTAACCCGAACTGATTATGACCCGAACCAATTAGAACCCGACCCGATTAGAATCCGACCCAAAAAGAAACTGTAACAAAAATAAACCAAACTGAACCGAACCGAAATTATTTAAAACCGACCCGAACTGACTCGTTAACAATTCCAACCCGTTAAAAACCGACCTGTTACAAACCGAAAATTGATAAACCGAACCCAAAACTGAACCGAAAACCCGATTGACACCCCTAACAATGTTTTATTTTTAAATCCGCTTAAAATAAAATTCTTAATAATATCATAATAATACCTGAACAAAGCAATCATGGAAATGAGGACGGAGTAAAGCAGCTGCTTGCGTTATATCACGATTAAAAACCTCCCAAAGATGATCCCTAATAATGTATTCCAAATCAGGGCAACTATTTTGATAATATGAGTATGATAAACCAGGCACAACTGGAACTGAGCTATGAAGACACTTTGATACTCCTACCACCAAAGATATAACAACTAAGAATAAAGAGAATTTTTTAAAGATCAACATATTATTATTTTCTCACTTTTAAACTCTAATTATTATTTTTATCTTGGAGAAATTTCCCATGCATTTCATAGCCTTATTTATAGGAGGGAAAATATAGATAAGAAGTTAGTGAATTTTGTTAGTTTTATTTTTATTAACTTAATTGATTGATATTTTAGAATTGACTAAGTTTGTGAATCATATTTATCCCACATGCATGTTGGTGCTTAGCTAAGGTTTATCTTCCTCTTATAAATTTTGTCATAATTAAACTCATATAACTTACGTAAAGTACTTCTACTACTTCCTCCGTTTTATTAATATTGCAACAAGGAGTAAATTACGCATCTCAAAACACATTTTATTTACTAAATATCTATAATTGTGTAAGAGTAAAAATTATAAAAAGTTGATATTGTGAAAGTATTTTATGAGACGAATCTAACAATATCCTACTTGACTATATTTTGCTTAACGTATAACTCATATTATATGGTCAAATAAAAGTGATGAATAGTGCAAAAAGTGCAATATTAATAAAACGGAGGAAGTATATTGTATATATGCAATGATTGGATTGTGTGTAACACGTTTAGTGACTACTTGCAAATTAGATGTGTCCAGTTAACCATAAATCTATCTACCCAAAAATGGATAAATATGTCCAATAGTTTGTATGGATAAGTTTTTAGTTTTTTTTTTAGGCAATTCCAACAAGTTATTTAAAATGTCCAAAAATATATACTAATTCCAGTTCGTATTATATGCAATTTTAGTGTTTGTGAAATATAAAAAATTCCAAAGTTGCGTATAATACAACCGGAGATAGTATTCAAATTTCAAAGTCGAGATATTTAATTTTTTTTTTTTAAATGTCTAATAACTTATTTTCATCTTATTGTGAATCTGGACTCACATACTATCTTATGGTTAAAAATAATTAAGTTTTGTTAGTGACACTTGTACTTTTTTTCTTTTTCTTTTTTTTTTTGAAAGAGTTAATGACACGTGTACTACCATACAAGATTTTGGTATAAATGTATTTCTGACATGAAATTTAAGTCATACGTATGCGTCTAATATCTCTTATACGGAGTACTTCATGACCTTATGCATGAATCAAATTAATAAGGCGACTTTAAGAGGTTCAAATTGATCGTCTTCCACCAAAATGTAATCCGATAAGGGAGATTTTTAATAAGATAATATTCTTGGATGTAACGAATTAATTCATTGGACCATACAACACGCTTTATGTATGGCTGACTGATCGCGTACTCCCTGACCAATCAAGTAACTTTTAACTGATCGAGTAACCCTAGCCCTAGTCGAATAGCCCCTGATCAAATAACCCTTTATTGACCGGGTAATCTTTGTCCGATCAAGTAAGCCTGAAAAACTAAATCTTTGACCGATCGAGTAATCTTGAATAACTAACTCTGGCCACATAGTGTGGCCAGCCACATGCTTCCTCCATTCCAATAATATTATAACAATGGGACTATTGCACTAATCATCACTCTTATTCGATCATATATTACGTTTTATATATTAAGTAAAATACAGTTATAAGGGATCTTATTATATCCGTCTCATAAAATAGTTTCACAATATCAACTTTTTATAATGTTTACTCTTATATAATTATAGATATTTAATATATAAAATATAATTTAGTTGCAAATATATTACAACCAAGGAAGTATGAAACTTTGTGGGTAACATATGGTATGGACACATCTCACACTTGATTGTCATATGTTTCGAACAGGAATTCTCTTGTATAACTAATTTTAGAGGTCTCTTTTAGCAAAGGTGTGTGTGAGTTGAAACAAGAAGAGTTGAGACAATTTCTGGGAATGAGATTAGTGTCTGAACATGAGAAGTATCTGGGAATTCCTACCATTTTGGGGAGATCGAAAAGAATGATTTTTGCTGCTTTGAAAGACAGGATTTGGAAGAATCTGAACGGGTGGAAGGAGAAATTGATGTCACGTGCAGCTAAAGAAGTCCTTGTCAAATCAGTCATACAGGCCATCCCCACTTACCTTATGGGAGTCTACAAAATTCCCTCAAGTGTAATTGAAGAAATCAAGTCCATGGTTGCAAAATTTTGGTGGGGTCATACAGAAAATCGACGCAAAGTTCATTGGCTAAGTTGGGATCGATTGTGCAAACCAAAGTGCCTCGGAGGGCTTGGTTTCCGAGATATGGCAGTTTTTAACGATGCATTGCTTGGTAAACAAGCATGGAGACTCATATCAGCCCCAGACTCTTTTCTTAGCCGAGTTATGAAAGGTAAATATTACCCTCATTGCGATTTTCTTGAGGCCTCTCTTGGTTTGAATGGAAGCTATTTATGGCGTAGTATCTGAGTGCTAAGGCACTTGTGAAAGAGGGCCTTATATGGAGGGTGGGTAATGGGAAATCAATTGACATATATTCGGCTCCTTGGGTGGCGGATGCACATGGGAAATTTATCACATCCCCTAGAGTTGACAATCTTTCTTATGTCAGTGACCTCATTGATGAGGAGATCGAATGGGAATTGGAATTATGAGGTCTTAGCAGCAAATTTTGAAGCCATGGATATGGAGTGTATTATGCGCATCCCTATCAGTCTCCACGGTCAAAAGGATCAGCTAACCTGGGCTTTTTCTAATGACGGGTTATACTTTGTCAAAACAGCTTACCTTCTTGGTAAGTCCTGCAACCTTGACGACTACCACGAGGCTTGGGTTCTGATTTGGAATCTCAAAACCATCCCCAAAATCAAACAGTTTCTATGGAGAGCGTGCACCAAATCCCTCCCCACGAAAGAGCTCCTTCACTATAGACATATGGCAGAGCAAAACTCGTGCCCATGGTGTCCATCGATGTGTGAATCAATGCACCATGCTTTCTTCTCTTGTCATGCCGTGAAAGATCTGTGGAGGAAAATTGATTGTACGTGAAGTGCTTGTCCCTCCTGACCCGAATGAAGACTTCAAAGAGATTCTTGTGCGTTGGCAGGAAATTGATCCAAAGAAGTGCTTGAGAGGTGCTGCATTGTTGTGGTTTATATGGAGTAGGCACAACGATAAAATTTTCAATGCTAAGGAGGTGCCACACTTGATAATCAAAGAACGTATTCAGAAAATCATAGATGATTGTCTCAAGTACATCAAGAAGATATATGGTGGAGTGGGGGTTAGAAGGAGAAGCAGTCCGAAAATCTGGAGCCCCCCACCTGATGGCTTCATCAAGGTCAATGGTGATACAAGTTTACGAGAACAGGGGTGGATTGGATTAGGAGCCGTGGCAAGAAATGCCAATGGTGAAGTGATGTTTGCAAGTGTTCGCAGAGCTACAGGTGGCTGGCCCCCTGAGGTTGCTGAAGGCAGAGCAATTCTTTTTGGCCTCAAGTTAGCTCACAAGTATGGGGTAAGAATTTGGTGGTGGAATCGGATAGTCAAATAGTCATTAATCGACTCTCTAAGTCTGTTATTTTTCTTTCGGATCTTGATACTGTTTTGGATGACATTATGTTTTCCTCTAAGCATTTTGATTATGTCTCTTGGTTACATGTTCGTACAGATGGGAATGTTGTTGCCCATCATTTAGCTAGGTTAGTTCCGTTCGGAATTGAGCAAGTACTTATGGGAATCATTGTCCTCCCGAAATTGCACCTTATGTACTTATGGACAATTTGTCAAAAACTTGATTAATGAAACTTCTAGCTTGTTAACTTCTGAACAACTACTTGTAGGGGAGGCCATCCCACTACAGCATCAACTACCTTAGTTATGGGGGGTTGCTTTTGTAACATGGCCTTGGCCATTAACTTTATGATGCTTAATTAATCTAGTTCGGTTTGTTTGCCAAAAAAAATAGGAACTTCTAGCTTTTTCTCAAAAAAAAAATACATATAAATCACTTAAAATAGTATAGTACACCCGATTGTATCATGAATCCGGAAAGAACATTTGACATATTCTAAAGAACATGAGCGGCGAGTTTCTAAGAACATGGGTGCAAAAAAGAACATACTAGTGTATGAAAAAGAATATATTAGTGCTTTAAAAAGCACATATTGGTGTTTTACAAATGAATATGTTTATGTTTGACAAAAAATATAGCATTACAAAACACATTAAGTCCTTACAAAACCAACATGATACTACATTAAAGTATATGTTATTTTTGATAGTTACTCAAAAGGTTGAATGTGTTTGAAAAGGAAACCTATGTTCCACAAAAGAAAATATTTGTGTTTGACAAAGATAGAGGTGATCATTGGGCGAGCCAAGGTAAAAAAAAATTAGAGGTGACAAAGGGAGTCTATGTGGAACAACCTCCTGGATTTGAAAATCTAGAGTTCCCAAATCATGTCTACAAGCTTGACAAGGCCCTTTATGGGTTGAAGCAAGTTCCTAGAGCATGATAGGAAAGGTTATCAAAGTTCCTTTTGAAAAATGAGTTTAAACGTGGTAAAATTGACAAAACGTTGTTTTTTGAAATCAAATGAAACTGATATCTTAGTTGTACAGATCTATGTTGATGATATTTTGTTTGGTGCAACTAACGAAACTTTGTGTAAGTATTTTGCTGACCTAATGAATAGAGAATTTGAAATGAGTATGATGGGTGAGTTAAACTTCTTCCTCGGTTTGCAAATCAAGCAAACTGAAGAAGGAATCATGTTCCATCAACAAAAATATATCAAGGAACTCTTCAAGAAATTCAAGCTAGATAATGCTAAAACCAATAGAACTCTTATGGGTGTTGTAACCAAGCTAGATGAAGATCCATATTGAACTTGCATAGATCAAACTATGTATCGAGGTATGATTGGCTCTCTACTTTACTTAACACCTAGTAGACCTAACATATCTTTTAGTGTAGGTCTATGTGCCAGGTTCCAAGCAAATCCAAAGGAGTCCCACTTGATAGCAGTAAAGAGAATCCTTCGATATTTGAAAGGAACTGATGACTTGAATCTTTTCTATCCTAGAAGTGATTCATTTGATTTAAATGGATTTACTGATGTTGATTATGCAGGTGATTTGGTTAATAGAAAGATTACTTCAAGTATGTTACAGTTTTTAGGACCTTATTTAATTTCTTGGGGTTCCAAGAAGCAAAACACAGCTATATTATCTACAGCTGAAGCTGAGTATGTAGCAGCAGCATGTTGCATTGTTCACAAATTTTATAGATAAAGCAACAGGTTAGAGATTTTGGAATTATTTTTTAATGTGTTCCTATTTATTATGATAATACCAGTGTTATATGTATTTCTAAGGATCCAGTTCAACACTCAAAGGGAAAACACATCCACATTAGGCATCACTTTTTAAGAGATAATGTGGAAAGGGAATATTAAGTTAGAATTTTGTCAAACTGAAAATCAAATTGTTGATATTCATACCAATCCCTTGAACAGAGGAAGATTTGAGAAATTAAGATTGGAACTTGGGATGATCAAGCTGAATTGATTGCTTCTGAAGTTCCAAGATATGGAAAAATAAAAAATAGTGTAAATAGAGCAAAAATAACATTTAGCACAATTATGGTGTGCTAAACATAGCTGAAGTGTCACCGTTGGAGAGCTCCAAGAGGTTAGTTCGCAAAAACACTGAATTAAATGTATGAGTACTAATGTACATTGTATGCATGTAGAAAGCGTGTTCCAAATTAAATATGTTTTCTGTAAAAAAAAGTGTAATTTTGGAAATTAATTGAATTTGGAAATAAAAGGATTTTTGGCAAAAACATCTTGCTTAATTTTGGAAAATAAATTGAACATATTCAATGAATGATAAACAGTGTGCCCCTTTAGTTCTCTCACACCGCTTCATTAATTATAAAAGGCATCTTTTACCCACCTTATCACTCCACTGTCAAATCACATTAACCCGCTCTGTAAAATTATGAAACATTCTTAAAAACCCCCAAAAACTTGAAACACCATGGCAATTGTTACTGAACTCAATTCATCAGACCACTCTCATCACTCCGAAAAATTCGTCCAAGAAGAAACCTCTCCCTTAACAATGGTGAAGTGCAATTCTTCACCCATTAGAACCAAAACCTCAGAATAACCTAAGTCAACTTCTTTAACCTCGAAGAAAGAGATGGAAAAGAAAGAGAACAAAGATGAGAGGGAATTCTCAACTTCAGATGTGCTTCAATGTCTGAAATATTGGAAGGAAAAGAAAGCAAAGGAAAAAACACTTGAGGATCACATCAAAGAAGTCGAGTATTTTGTCGAAAGGGGTTGAGGAAGAAAAGGAAGAAGAGGACGAAGAGGATATAGAGGAAGAAGAGGAAGATGAGCAATTAGAACTCACGGCAAGTGCTGATAGGTATGTTGTTGGTCACGGACTTGATTTGTCTTGGTGTAGGTAGTCTAGGTTTTTGGAATTTCTAGATCTGATTCGCTTTCAGGGTTGGGAACACTTTTTGTCTAATTCTTCTAAGAATTTGATATACCCTGCTGGCATGAATGAATTTTGTAGCAAGTTCTCAGTTAAACAAGGAATATTTTCTAGCGTGATAAACAAAAAGAAAATTGAGTTTAATGTTGAAAAATTGGGAGAAGTTCTGAAAGTTCCTACTAAGGGTTTTGAGATGTATATAAAGGGAAAGTCTATAGTGAAGGTTGGTGATTACCTAGGTGGTGATATTGTTGAATATTTGGGAAGAAAAAGGGGAAAGAATATTATGAATCACAATGATCTTAGCCCTTTAAATAAATTGTTGTTTAATTTGGTTATAAAAACAATTCTGCGTAGGACTCTGAAAAAGAATGAAGCATGTTTAATGGATATGGTTGTTATCTTCTGTCTGGAAAAGAAAATCAAGATAAATTTTCCTTCTCTGATGTATCAACATCTAGCACACTGTGTTTCTGACAAGAAAAAAAGTAGGCTATGGGGTTGTGCTTTCGATTGTCTTTGAGTCACTAGGGGTGAAGCTCAAAGGAATCTATGGAGGATTAGAGGAAAAACCAAAGAATGTGATCGATGGAGAGACACTACTAGTACAAGCCTGGAAGTAGTGAATGGGACAATCAGAAAGGTAGAAGAGAAAAAGGCGGCCAATAAGAAGAAGAAAGAAAAAGAAGTACCTGAGGGGTCTGTGAGAAAAAGCAGAAGGCTGGCTTCTAATGCTGCACCTCAAACCAGCATGGAGAAGCCTTTGGAATTAAATGATGATGAGGACAATGTGCTAGCAAGGCAGGTAGCTAAGCTTTCTAACAGGGAAGAGATAACTGAGAAGCAGCTTAAGGAAGCTACAGGCAGATTCAGCAGCTGGAGAAGACAGTTCAGGGTCTTGAGAAGAGCCTAAGGGGACAGAAGGTAGAGTTCTAGATGGCTATCAAGGACCTAGAAACCAAGCTGGAGGCACACATGAAACAAACCTAAGAGGACAACAAGAAGATTCTTGAGCTCCTACAGACTTAGCCCAGTCTATCTCCAATCCAGCCTATCTAGTCTAATCCAGCCCATCCTTTTCATTTCTGCTATTTATTATGAACACTTTCAGTTTTAGTTTTTGAACAATTACTTTTGTTTTGTTTTGAAAAATATTTTGGTCTGTAATAATTTTGAACAAGTTTGGCAGGATGTTAACCTCTTTTGGTTTTAATGGATGTTTGGAACTTATCCTATACATGTGAATTGTTGTATGTTATGAAAGTATATGCAAGAAAGTGGAACTAATTGAAGGGAACTAGTCAGCGCTGCCTTCAGTTTCCGACACTCGATGAATTGCTTGTGGGGCTGTGGCTAGATGCCCAATAACTTGAAAATACAGGACATTTTTATAATGCCAAAAGGGGGAAAAGAGAAAACAAACTTAAAGGCTGAAGTTCTGGGTTCCAGTGGAGAAAGTATCAGAATTTCTTATGATATTGATGCCAATAGCTTAGTTTAATTTAATTTATTTTCTATTTTAATGCTTTTCTTATTTTTGTTTGTTTTTAGTTGTGTGTTTAATTTTAGTCAATAAACTAAAATACAAAAATACGTCCTTCTATTGTTATAACTTTTCTTAGAAGTTTGCTTAAGTTTGACATCATCAAAAAGGGGGAAATTGTTCAAGCTTAAAGGTTTTGATGATGATGAACTTAAACTCAAGCAAACTTCGACTAATAAAGGTTTTTCTAAGTGTGTTACTAGAATAGGTGAAGTAGACTTTGGAAATGGAAGATTAGTCTAATCTAAGAAGACATGAAGAGATTCCAAAGAAAGGTTAAACAAGATAGAAGAAGAGTTCTCTAACAAGAACTATCTAAGTTTCCTAACAGGAACGTTCCCTGACAGGGTAAAGTCGTATCCCCAAATCAAAAGTAATTCCTAAATCCTCTAACTAATGCAGATAGGGAAGTAGGGTCGAATCCACAGTGAAACGAGTCTTTCTATTCCTAATTAACTAATATAATCTAGATTATTAGGTAACCAATATATAAGTTTGAATAAAAAACTAAACTACGGAGATCAAGAATAAGGAGAAAATAATATATAAAAGGATCTAGGGCATAGGTTCACCAATAAATAATATTTCAGGGTAGAATATAATAATCATTTATCAATGCATACATCAATCAGATTATAAAGGGCTTTCGCTACGTATTATAATCACACAATTAATTTACCGGTATTAAATCTCATCTTTCGAATCTCGACTTAACCATTTATAAATTAACCTGCCTATTGAAACTAGACCTAAACATTAATTCTCATCTGTCGAATCTCGAATCAATATTGTCAAACTCATGCATAAAAGATCAGGCCTAATCTAGTCACAGAGCAGTAAATCAATCAATAGGAAATTAATCTAGCATTGATAATTAACAACAATAAATTACCCCTTCATATTATTTATGGATCCCCACAAACCCTAGAAAGAAAACTACTCACTCATAATAGAAACTAAACTAATCAAAGCCATAAAACAAGACATGATCAAAGGAAGAAAATAAACAACTAAGATTAAGGGAATAGAAATAGTTACCAAACAAATCTGGAATTAAGAATGGATTAAGAACAAAAGTATAAGAGAGAGAAAATCTAAGAAAACAATTAAGAGAGTAAAGAAAGAGTTAAGTGTAAGATAAAAAAGATCCTAAAATCGTATTACGGAGGAGTATTTATACTCCGTACAAATCCTAAACTAAAACAAACAAAAACGACGCTAATCGTCTCCTAACAATAACACGCACCCGATCAGGCGAGGCACCGCCCGATCGGGCACGCCTTCTTGCTCTTCAGGTTGAATCTCGCGCCCGGCCAGGCCCGTCACCGGGCTCCGACCTTTGCTTCTCCCGCCCGACAGGGCGCGCCTCCGGGCGCCAGCCTCTTTGGCCGGGCAACTCTCTCGAGCCACTAATTGGACTACGATTGGGCTCCAATTCTTCAGGACAATCTGGGTTTCCTCTTTGGGTCTTGAATACTCGATCCAAATGCCCCGGTATCACATATACCGATCCCTTAATCACCGGTTCGATAGCTCTAACCGGCCATGGGCTATAAAATCTGGTCGTGCTTCTCCAGTGCTCGTGATTGCTCCAATATATCTCGGGAAAATACTTCAAAAGTGTAAATCCCTGCAAAAGTCAACCAAATCTACGAAAACACTAGAAAACACCAATTAGTAATAAAAGTGGCTCTAAAGAGCCAAAAACACTACTAATTATAACCAAGGGACGGGGGTAAAATACTATATAAAATAGACACATCAAACTCCCCCAAGCCAAACCTTTTCTTGTCCCTAAGCAAAGATCTCATCAATGAATCAATAAATATGCTTCATTCCAAAAAGTAAAAATCAAGTACAAACGATTCAGGGTAAATTAAATAAACATGCTTCAAAATCAACCAATCAAATCCATCCAATTACCTTTCCTCCCTAACAATTGTCAAATAGAGCAAACCACAAGAGCATATAGAATTCAAGACTAGTGCTCACACACTCAACTCTCATTTTTGTGGCGAGTAAAAGATGTACTCGATCGCTATCCAACCAACCCTTTTATGTGAACAATGCCCTCCCAACTCACACTCTCGTGTGTATAAAACAATGAACGCTCAACCTACTAGTCGACTCGAAATATGTCAAATCATAACTTGCATTGATAAACAACACTTTCACATTCATACAACTCTATGCACAAAGGTCGGAAGGTCTTTAAAGCTTGTAATGTAAGGCTAAGGTAAAGGGTAGGAATCATTTGGGAACAAGTGAGAGAAAAGCTATGCTTAAGGGAGCAAATCCTAGTAAAACCCATGATCAAAAATAAATGATGATCATACATCTCCAACAACATAACTAACTCCAACAAGAATCCACCAAATACAACTCCAAACAATATAAACAATCCCAACACTTACAATTTCACTCATAAAAATATAATAATGAAGAAGTTGAGTGAATAAACAAACTTTATTTCCAAACTTGAATTTTTCATAGAAGCTCCATTTTTTTCTTTTTTGATCAACCTCCAACTAGAACATTTGAACATTGAACATTTTTTTCTTTCTTTTTGTTTTCTTTTGAAGTTCACTTTTTTTTTTCTTGAACTTCTCTTTTTTTTCATAACATCATGATTTATTTTTTTCAAGAAAATATAACTTTCAAAATCATCAAAAATAAACATGATCAAGAACAAAACAACTTCTCAAAAACCCACCCAAATTGTGCAAATAAGAAGCACACTACAAACTCCCTCACCTCACTCACTAATAGATCCCCCAAGCCAAGCTTGGGACTAGTTACCAATGGGGCAAAATAGGCTTGGGGCAAAATAGGCTTGTAACGTGGCTAATAAACAACAAAAAGTCAAGGCAACAACATGGGTAGCAAGAAGGGAACAAATGTATCTACAATCATCTGGAGGCTACCTAAAAGAACAAATGCCTTCGTCCTCCTCAATGTGCATAATAATGTATCATAAAAACATTACTAATAGTTGTAAATCAATACTCAAATTCATTGAGATACCAGGAACTAACACACATTCCTAATCAAATCAACTAGTCAAGCACTATATTCGCAAGTAGTTGGGCAAAATTGACGCATGTTAAGGTTCCAAGGCAATCAAACATTAAATCATGATCAACTAATCCACAATATTTATCATCATATACCAAGAATCAAAACAATTTTCTCAGGTAAGTGGAACAGGGAAGCATGATTTACAATTCATTGGAACGTATTTTTGGATTTTTTTTATTTTTCAATTTTTTTGTAATTTTCATATATAAGAAAGCAATAAAATTAACCTAGAAAGCAATAAATCTAAACTAAGAAAACACACCAAAAATAAAAGAAAAGAGAAAAAGAAAGATACCAAATCCAAAATCTCCCCCAAGCCAGAATCAGACAATGTCCTCATTGGCTCGGGAACTAGCCCAGCATAGCTAGTCCTGATCATCCTCATCCATCGAGCCGAACCCTGCACCACCACTGCCACCTGCACTACCTGCACCAGAAGAGCTACCACCAAAATAATCAGCCTGAAAAGTCCCCCCCGCCGGTACCCTGAAAGGAATGTCCCGGCCGTACCCATGGAAGGCAGAATAGTCAGTGTAAATACCACGGGTAGTGGGATCCCTATCGTATCCCTGGGGTAGAGGCTGAAACCAGTCAGGGTAAATAGCATCGTCGAGAATGTTGCCCCGTCGAGCATAATCATCGTACATAGGGTAGAGAGCTCTACCCTGGTTCCTCTCCAGGTATCCTAACCTCTGGTCTATAGAGCCTACCATCCTCCTAAGGTCAGTATGAGAATGCTCGATACGTCCTAAGGCTTGACCTATACTCTGAAGGTCCCAAACTAGGTCAGAGTCAACATGAGGGACGGAGTGAGACATGCGAGGTGGAGAAAACGCCACCTCGGGCTGAGGCTGAGGCTGGGGTGGTGGTGCTTGTCCCCTAGCGTTGGCAACTAAAAGGTCATACGTGTAGGATGGTTTCCCTGGGGGAAAGGCGGTCAACTCAGGACTAGGTAGGGGAAAAATGGGCAAAGGCTGCTCGCTCCCAGTCCTAATACACCAAAAGGGTGTCTGCTTACTATCCGGTCGTACCGACCCCAACTCCTCAAAATACCTAGCAGTCATATAGGTATTTTGTCCACAGTTGGTCAGTTGGTGGGGTCCATCCTCTACAAAACCGGCCTTTTCACTGCTATTCGAGTGATAAGGCCTCCTATACGGATGGGGGTGCGAGATGTGGTACTGGCCGTGGCATGTCTTCTCAGATGGTGAATAATGTACTTACCTATGTTCAATTTCCCAAACCCAGACACATAGTGACCTATGACAGCTAGCTCGTTAGTTTGGGCGTTATGGGGCTCGTTCCTACCTAAAAAAAACAAACCCGCAAATCTTTGCCATATTTTCGGGACAAGGTGATGAATAGGTTTGGTGCTAGCATGTTGGGGGTCGGGAGTAGGCAAACCAGTCAAAGCATGATATATATCACCCATTTTATAGTCTGCATGCCATTGGTGAGGTAACTCAGAATTTAATTCAAATAATTTACAAAATTCCACAAATGTTAAACTAATATTCCTATTGTTTAACCTAAAAATTAAATTCGGCCCATTTCTACTATTTACAAAAGTAATTCCTAAATCCTCTAACTAATGCAGATAGGGAAGTAGGGTTGAATCCACATAGAAACGAGTCTTTCTATTCCTAATTAACTAATATAATCTAGATTATTAGGTAAATAATATATAAGTTTGAATAATAAACTAAACTACGGAGATCAAGAATAAGGAGAAAATAATATATAAAAGGATCTAGGGCATAGGTTCACCAATAAATAATATTTCGGGGTAGAATATAACAATCATTCATCAATGCATACATCAATCAGATTATAAAGGGCTTTCGCTACGTATTATAATCACACAATTAATTTACCGGTATTAAATCTCATCTTTCGAATCTCGACTTAACCATTTATAAATTAACTTGCCTATTGAAACTAGACCTAAACATTAATTCTCATCTGTCGAATCTCGAATCAATATTGTCAAACTCATGCATAAAAGATCAGGCCTAATCTAGTCACAGAGCATTAAATCAATCAATAGGAAATTAATCTAGCATTGATAATTAACAACAATAAATCACCCCTTCATATTATTTATGGATCCCCACAAACCCTAGAAAGAAAACGACTCACTCATAATAGAAACTAAACTAATCAAAGCCATAAAGCAAGACATGATCAAAGGAAGAAAATAAACAACTAAGGTTAAGGGAATAGAAATAGTTACCAAACAAATCTAGAATTAAGAATGGATTAAGAACAAAAGTATAAGAGAGAGAAAATCTAAGAAACAATTAAGAGAGTAAAGAAAGAGTAAAGTGTGAGATAAAAAAAGATCCTAAAATCGTATTACGAAGGAGTATTTATACTCCGTACAATCCTAAACTAAAACAAACTAAAACGACGCTAATCGTCTCCTAACAATAACACGCACCCGATCGGGCGAGGCACCGCCTGATCGGGCGCGCCTTTTTGCTCTTCAGGTTGAATCTCGCGCCCGGCCGGGCGCGTCACCGGGCACCGACCTTTGCTTCTCACGCCCGGCCGGGCGCGCCTCCGAGCGCCAGCCTCTTTGGCAGGGCGGCTCTCTTGGGCCACTAATTGGACTACGATTGGGCTCTAATTCTTCGGGCCAATCAAGGTTTCCTCTTTGGGTCTTGAATACTCGGTCCAAATGCCCCGGTATCACATATACCGAGCCTTTAATCACTGGTTCGATAGCTCTAACCGGCCCTGGGCTATAAAATCTGGTCGTGCTTCTCTAGTGCTCATGATTGCTCCAATATATCTCGGGAAAATACTCCAAAAATGTAAATCCCTACAAAAGTCAACCAAATCTACGAAAACACTAGAAAACACCAATTAGTAATAAAAGTGGCTCTAAAGAGCCAAAAACACTACTAATTATGACCAAGGGACGAGGATAAAATACTATATAAAATAGACACATCATTCCCTAATAGGAACTCAAAGATAGCAAGTTGAGGTGTTGACTTGGTCTGCGTTGATGATAGCAAGTTATGGAAGAACTTGGCCTGCGAAGTTCTAGTTTAGAACTGGAGTGCAAGCGACAGCAGGAACTTAGTCCTGGACTGTGTGAAGCCCAAGTATCCTAAGAATATAGAATATTGGTGAAGCAATTTAGTTAAGATTTTATCTTTTAGATTTGCTGTAAATATATTAATTAGGTTAACGAATTAAACTTATTAGAATCTTGGTAAAGAGCTTGGCAAGCTTAATTAAAATACGAAAATTTCACTAGTAGAAAAATGCAAAAAACCACCGGTTCAAAACTCACTACTAGAAAACAGGCAAATTGCGACGGGCTGGTTCCGACGGACATGAAATTCCGTCGGAAAAATCAATATTTCCGACAGATTTATTTTCCTTCGGATATTTCCGACGAATTAAAAATTTCCGTCGAAAATCCGTCGGAAATTTTCGAAGAAAATAAATTCCATCGGAATATATGTGATTTCTGACGGAATTTTCCGTCGAAATTTATAGTTTTCTACGGATTTACAGTCCGTCGAATTTTTCCGATGGAATTTTCCGTCAAAATTTATAGTTTTCTACGGATTTACAATCCGTCGGAAATTTTCGATGGAATTTTTCGTCATAATTTTATTTTAAAAAAAATAAAACTCTTTTCACCAAACCCTACTCCATCTTATTTCCGCCTTCCTACTTCTCTCCTCTTATTCTTCTCTTTCTCTCTCCTCTCCTCCTTTTCTTTTCTCGTTCCTGCTCCTCCTATCTTCTCCTTCTCTCTCCTCTTCTCCTTTTCACATTCGTTCCTGCTTCTCCTTTCTTCTCCTTCTCTCTCCACTTCTCCTCCTTTCTCTATCTTCTATTTCCTTTTCCCCTTTCCTTTCTTTCTTTTCTTTGTCGGCGGCAAGAGTTTGAGTCACAAATAATGATCCGGCGTCTTTACAGATAAATTAATGGTGGAAGTGTGGTGCTCTCAAAAAATTAATGGTTATTAAACCAAATTCGAGGTGAAATTCAAAGCAAAATTCGATTTTAAAGGTATTTTTTTTTTAATTCGAATTTTAGGTTTGGTTGTGGTTTTGGGCGGTAGTTTTTGGTAGATAGTTGGTCGGAATATGTAGCGTTATGGTGGTAGTTCTTTATTTTATTTGGGTGGGTTTAGGTGATAGATCTGGGTTAGTTGGGTGGTTTAAGGTCGGTGGGTTCGGATTAGGTGGGTTTAGATGGTAGATATGAAGTAGTTGGGTGGGTTAGGGACCTTAGGGTTAGGTGGGTGCGCTGGTGGGTGGGTGGTTCGGGTTAGGTGGGTGCGACTGGTGGGTTAAGGTTGTGGGTGGGTAGGTGCGACTGGTGGGTTAAACTGGTGTGTGGGTTCGAGTTAAGGTGGTACGACTGGAGGGTTTAGGTGGTGGGTGGGTTCGGTTTTAGGTGGTATGAGGAGGTGCGACAGGTGGGGTCAAGGCGAGTGAATTGGTTAGACGTAGTGGCGGCGGTGGCTGGAAGCGGTGGCGCAGTGTTTTTTTTTTTACTTTTTTCCTTGAAGTTTCCGACGGAATTTGCGTCGGGAATTTCCGACGGATTACAGTCCGTCGAAAATTTCCGACGGACTTTTTCGTACAAGAAAACCTCTTTCGACGGATCGATTTCCTTCGGAAATTCCGTCGGAAAAGTGGTTCTGACGGAAATTCCATCGAAAAAGGTTGATTTTCCTACAAACTGTATTGTGACAACCGGTTCCAACGGAATTTCCGTCGGAAAACCCAAGGGTTTTTCGACAGAAAACAAGATTTTTCCGACGGATTTTTTCCGTCGTAATTACGTTTTTTTCTTGTAGTGATTCCCTTATGCCACCGGTTTTAAACCGATGGGCATTATATTTGGGGGGTGGCAATACCTTCTTTAAAAGTCATCGGTTCAAAATCGGTTGCAAAAACTATTATTCCTACCGGTTAATCGGTGGCATTATATATTATTGCCACCGGTTTACCAGTGGCAATAATCACTTCCTGCTTTTTTTATATTAAATTTAATGCCACCGGTTAACCAGTGGCAATACTCCATGAATATATACATATATATATATATATATATATATATATATATATAATATATATATATATATTTGTTTTATTCACTTGAAATATCGAACAATTAAATCAAAAAAAAATTCCAACATCAAAATATAAATCGAACAATATCATTCAATATAATCGCAAACTTACAACATATAATAAAAAAAAATCTAATAATTACAACATATAAATAAAAAAATTAAAATATAAATCAAAAAAATTACAATATAAATCAAAATAAATAATTACAACATCAAAATAAAAAAAAATAAAAAAATAAAAAACAAAACAACTCCTGCATCTTGATTCTTCGATTTAGCATGTAAAACAATATACCTGCATCAATTATAACAAAAAAATAAATCGACTAAAATAAATAAGCTGCGAAATAAACCCATAAACCGACTACTCATGTACCCATAAGCTGGAAAATAAATAAATCGACTATGCATGTACCCAGAACCTGCGAAAATAAAAGAAACCCACAAAAATAAAAACAAAACCCAGAAATTTCATTAAAAAGCCAGAAAAAAAAACCCAGAAATTGATTTTAAAGATCTCATAAAAAAATTCAAAAAAAAAAACCTAGAATTAAAATTGAATTAAACCCAGAAGGAGATCGAATTAAGCCCAGAAGGAATTAAAATTGATTAAAATCAAATAAAAATCGAATTAAAATCGATTTTAAAAACTTTGAAAATCACAAAATCGATTAATTAAACCCTAACTTCGAATTAAACTCTGAAATTAAACCCTAACCTCGAATAATTAAACCCACCCACCGCCATAACCACAACCACCACCAAAAACCGCCACCATAACCACGAATTCCACCAAAAAAAATCAAAATAAAAGTAAGAAAAAAGAGAAATTACCACGAATTTCACCAAAACCCCCTGAAATTATCTTGAATTTGACCTGAAACCCTCAAATTTGGTGTTGTTGCGGCGAATTTAAGTGGTGGTGGCGGTGGTTGGTGGTCAAAAGAGGTGAAGAGGAGGCAGGAGGGGACGAGAGAAGAGAGAATTGAATGAAGGAGGAGCGAGATCAGAGGAATGAATTGAAGGAGTGAGATTAGAGGGGACGAGAGAAGAGAGAATGAGGGAGGAGAGAAGATGAAGGAGTTAGGGTTTGGAAAAGGGGGTTATATATAGAAAGGAAGAAAAGGGGTGTGTTTTATAATTAAAAAAGGCCGATTTTTTTTTTATATAAGAAAGCCACCAATTTTGAACCGGTGGGAATAATATATTCCCCACCGATTCGGTTTGAACCGGTTGGCAATACTATCCCCGCCTATTTTTCCCCTTTTTTCCCACCGGTTGATAAAAATCGGTAGCCATTGAATGGTGCCTTTTTACCTTTTTCTACTAGTGTTTAAAAAGGATAAGTTTTTACGAAAAGATTTTCTAAAAAGATTTACTTCTTAAAAACTGATTATCAAATGATATTATTCGATTGATAACGAACCTATTCTTGATAAGTTTTCTAAAAAGATTTTCTTTGAAATATTTTTACTTAAAACCGTGTTTTGGGATTTTGTTAATTTAACACACTTATCTTTTGAAAACCTTACTTTCTATACGAGCTAGCCTTGTATAAATAGTAGAAATCTCATTTCATTATTTTCTGTGAGTTTATGCGTGAAGAGATCGAATTGTGCTTAATTGTGTAAGTTTGTCAAGCTTATAACTTTGTCATATTAGTTTCGGGTTTCATGCATAGCTTGCCTTTCATATACTAGGAGTCAAGTATTTGGTATTGGTTGGGTTCTTTGGTGAGTGTGTGAAAGACATCTTTGCATACAGTTGTGTAAGCTTCTAGTGTAGTACTCAAGAAGTACAAGTTCAGTCTGGAATTTGTGAGTAAAGGTCTGAGTATAATAGGTTGTAACTTATGTGTTTGCCCTATTATAGTAGAGTGATTTGGTTTTGGAAATCCCTTATAAAGGTCGAGGTTTTACTTCCAATTGGGCCCTGAAAGGTTTCCTCGTAAAATTTTGTGTGCATTACAAGTTCCTTTACATTCTGTTTTATATTTCGTGAAAAGTAGCCACTAGAAACTCACATACAATTCACCCCCCTCTTGTAGTATTCGTCTCAACTAACACGTCCCTCAATGACAATCCTAATTAGAATCCCAATCCTAATAACCTTGATTATAACAATGCTTAACTTTAATCTAAATAATCTGGTTCCATACCCATCTTTTCAACTAATCCATTATTTAGATGCAATCATTTAAAAACAGGAGTATTATTTTTCATAAAAAACGTAGGAAGAAACCATTCAATAAGTACCCAATGATACAACAAGTCAAGAAAAAACGCTCCAAACAAGTTCATTGACATCATACCTCACCTTATTATAAGATACTAAACACACGCATTAAAACATCGACCTTACGTGTAGGAGACTAGTCAAACATATACATATCTCTTGAAGTTTTAGTACAATGTTTGTTCCTTAAAATTGTGACAATTTTCCTTGTTCTTGATCAACTTCCACCATTGATTTAATGTCCTCATCATACTTATTAGCATTTCTTGCTGAGCAATTAGCGCGAATTTCCCCTTGTGACCCCGTCAATACATGAAGTTGTCCCATTTTAACCATTGCATCTATAAACTTTTCAAAGAACAAATTTTGGTTGATAGCAAAACTTGTGACAATATCCCTCGTCTTAGAATTAGCATACAAATCTTGATCGGAAGTGAACAAGCCTTGGCGGTTCATTAGGTCAACATAATACTTATTGTCAAAGACATTAGGTGTACGAATGTCCAAATTCGTGGTGTTATCAGTTGTGTTTGTTGGACACGTGAGTTTAAGGTTTTTAGCGAAGGTTTGGTCCATGGTAGGGTCTTGAGGGTAGAGTCCAGGGGCGGAGCTAGAAGGGGACGAGTGGGGACACTTGTCCCCCCATTTTCAAAAAAAAAAATTAAATAAAAAAGAAAAGAAAAAAAAGAAAAAAAGAAAAAAAAAAAAAAGGTGGCCCGTTCATTTCTCTTCTGCAAGCCGCTCGACGCTCGTTCATTTCTCTTCTTCAACCTCGCTCCTCCCTCCTCTCCATAAAGTCGTACCTTGAATTATTCATTGAAGCCGTACTTTAAATTCTCCATTGAAGCGGCTTCTGAGCCTTCCATTCTGCAATGAATCAGCTTCTCAGGTGAAACAGGTATATCAATATTAATTTCGAAATTTTGGTGAAATAGTTCTGTCAATATCAATGTCGAAATTTTGCTTGAAAAACCCTAAACTACAAATTCGTTCCAATTTGGTGAAATAGGTATGTCGAATTTCAATCAGCGAACCATATAATGTGCCGAAGCTTTCATCCTCGCAATTAGGTAAAGTTCTCTGCTCAAAATTCGTGTTTCGCTGAATTTGCCCTTTTAATTTGTCAACGAACCCATCTAATTTACTGAAAATCGGTAAATGTACCCAAAAAATTAAAATTATAACATTTTTGTAGATTAATATGGGGTTCTCTAAAAGAAAAGACTGATTTGTTATTTTTGTGAATTTCATCAGTTAAGCATCATTTGAAGAATTTCCCATCATAAAGAAAGAGATCGAGAAATAAGAGGTTTATGTAGGTATATTTACTGCATGTTTGTCATTATATATACTGCATAGTTTTTAATAATTTTTTCATCAATATTGAGTTTTGTACCCGGGTTTTAATATATTATCATGTCTAGAGCAACATTTTAAATCTGCATTGCCTAGTATTTCTCTTAAGATTTGAAACTTGAATGTTGGGTTGAATTGCAAAAGAAGACTCATGAGAGCATCAACAACAGATTGGCTCTTGTTATGAAGAGTGGAAAGCACACTCTTGGTTACAAGGCTGTTCTCAAAACCCTCAGATCTTCTAAAAGTTTGTTTTCTATAAACCCTAATAACCTAATTTTTTTTGGGTGTTTGTTAATTTGATATGGGTTTATCGTATTTTTGAGGGATGCTTTGATTTTTAATTTTTTGTTTAAATTTATAGAAATTTTAGGTATTTTTGATTGTTTGCAAAATGACTTGTAGTAAAATTCGAATGTATAGGTTGTTAATCTGAATTTGTGTATTGAGTTTACTTTAGTTTAATTCACATTTATGCTAAGATGATAGGTAGATGATCAAGTAGTTGGAATGAGATTAATGTTCCTGTTTTTTTTTTTTGGTTAAGATTTTTGTCTAATTATATTATATCCATAATCCGTCCCCCCAATTTGTAAATCCTGGCTCCGCCACTGGTAGAGTCTATCAGCGAATGAGGAGCAATGGCTGCGCCCGATGGTGTGGCCTCCGGAGAGGGCCACGAGGTCCGTGGCGTTCAAGTTTTTGTTGGATAGGGAGTTGAGGAGTTGGTCAGTGTTAAAAGAGGGGGGTGGTAGATTGGCTAGGGTTTCGTTAAGTGTAGCAAAGTTAAGGCCATCCCTTCTTCCTAAGGGAATCCAGTAGAATGGTCCACCTGACTGAAAAATCACAAGCAAAGTATTTTAGTGTGAGATCAAAATTCTACATACATTATATTAGATAAATCATAAAAATATAAATATAGATTCAAGACACGATTTTCAAGAGCTAATTTTTTATGTAATTTTAGGAGGCGATTAGAGTAGGAAATTGTTAGGTATTACGTGATTATATTGATTAATTTGTCTGTTAACATTTTATTTATTTATTTATTTACAAAAATTTGTTCATTAATATTATTTAAGCTCTTTCTCATAATTTATGTCAAAAAGCTGTGTTTGCAAATTAATAAATTTTAATAAAAAAAAAAAAAGGTTCTTGTAAAGAAATTATTTATCAAACTATTCCAATAAAATCAAGAAAAAAGAGGTTAGATTTGAAATAATAAAGTCATAATTTTTTTTCTTCGATCTTTATAATTTTTCCAAGTTCTAGATTAGCCGCCAGTACTAAAACACTGTACTTTTATTCAAATCTTGTCACACAAAATCAATGATTTCACATTAATATATGGTCTTGGGGACAGCCTCTCTAAGACTCTTACTAATACAACGTCCATTCAAATAATTTATGTAATTTCATTTTCATATACAGAACTAATTATCTTATCTTGTCTCTTGGGAAACCAGCCTTACATACTACCTCAGCTAATTGATCCCTACCATTTTACAATTACTTTATTAGCTGATAACTCCCTTTGTCCGTATTTTTAACCCCATTGTAAAGTATTGGTTTAAATTTCAAAAACTTTTACGTACTATTAGTTCACATCAATTTATTAATTTATAAGTGATAAATAATCTTTAGAATCTTGCTAAATTCGTCTCATTATATATTTTATTAATATAAAGTTTTATAACCATTTTGTGTAAAGAAATGGAATTATGTGAAAACGTTTTAAGATGCATCTTGAAGACTTTGTAAAGTCAAATGAGGCATAAAAATAGATTTTGAGGGATTACGTATTATTGAATGGCTAAAATTTTAGTTTCTTATTCTAATAAAAAAGATAATAAAAATACCAGAAATACGGATTCACGAGCAGCAAGGGCAGTGATATCAGCACAAGAGACAATCCGGCCACATTGTTGATGCACAAGGGCACGGAGGTCGTTTATGATCTTAAATGCCTGAGCCCTGAGCGTCAAGTTTGGAGGTGCATCCTTCTCACTTGGACCACTGGTTGATCCATCCAACAACACTGAACCATCACATCCCTTAAAAACAAAGTAATAACATCCTCATTAAAATATGCATGATGAATTTTATCTATATAGAGTAGACCTTATCAGTTAGCTAGCTTGACCATCAAGCCTATAACGCTATTCTAACATTTACTTGTCATATATTTGTACTCTTGTACGTAGTGACAATAATTGACACTCTTTGATTGTATCATCAACTAGTGCTACGTGACAATTAAATTTAGATGGACGTAGATATATACCTGAACGAAGCAATCATGGAAGTGAAGGCGGAGCAAGCCGGCAGCTTGAGTTATATCACTTTGAAACACTTGCCAAAGATGAGCTCTAATAATGAAATCTAAACCAGGACAACTAGATGAATAAAATGTGTATGAAAGACCAGGCACAACTGGTATTGTACTCTGACCCTTAGAGACTCCTATTACCAAAGATGATACAACTAGGAATAGAGGCAAAAACTTTAAGGCTGCCATCTATAAAGTTGTTTTAGGTAGACTTGGAAACATTGTCCATTGCATATTTGCATAAGCCAATATATAATGAAAAACAAGAGGTAGAGAAGCGGAGAAAATATATTATTGGTGATATAATAATATTATAATAATAGCTAGTGCACCAAAAAATATACTTCCTCCGTTTTCTTTTACTTGCAACACTTCTCTAAAAAGGAAATGTCACAATACTTGCAACACACTATAAAAAGAAAGTTACTTTAGGGAAAAACTATACTATATCCCTTATTTAAGGCACGTAGCCCACTAAATTACACTCCTAATAGTCACTCATCCTATTTTAAAGTTTATTATATCATGTAAACCCCACCTTTCTTAATTACCGTGGTAAAGGATGTGTTGCATCTAAAAGAAAAATGAGGAAGTATATATAATACGGAGTAATAAACTACTCTAGGGACTGTACTCCTTACTCGGGTACACATAGAGGTAGAAAAGGTGAATAATAGTTTTTTTTGCTCATTTGATAAAATTTTTGCTCATTTAAAAACTTAGGAATGAGCAAAAAAAAATAATAATAATTAAATGAACAGAATATACTTTAAATGCACCTTCCACCTGAGAGTATTTAAAAAAAACGTACTTCACCTTTTCTTTTAGTTTGCTAAGCTCCATTTGTTATATACTCCTTCCGTCCCAGAATATCAAGGACATTGAATTTTTTTTTTACTATTTATGTATTAGCTTTGACCATAATTTTTTTACTAACGTAATAAAAACATACTATAGCATAAAATAAGTTATTAGATAAATAAGTATTAATATAAAAACTTCATAACATAATTTTAAAATAATTTTTAAATATTTAATATATAAAAAATAAAATCAAAGTATTTCATTAGCATGTATGCAATATTGACTATATAAGATATTTTAGAACAAAGGGAGTACACAGGTTTCAACATAAATATTTCATCAATTATTTTTAAAAGGATTAAAAAATAGCATCGACCAATCTAATAACAAGCTCATACATCAATATTTGTTTTTACTTATATTTATCCAATATACGAAGTAGTTGATATTAATATTTTTTTACCTTCAAATTTAAGATTCTAGGTGGGACAAAAATAAAGAACAAAAGAGTAGTAGTCTTGATTGTTTGGTGTATTATTTGTAATGGGTTAGTTGAAATAGGGAAATTGACTAAAATTATCCGTTTGTCTTGCTAAATATATTCCACATTTCCACATGCATGAATGACACAGGTTGAGCCATTTTTTTTGTCTGCCTTGGCATTTGGTCAAAATTCTTACGTATGGCAGACACAAGCTTGATAATTTTGTTATCAATTTTTTAAGAGGAAGGGAATAGACAATTTAACAATTTATTGATTGAAATCCTTTTAATACTTTAAGTTGGATGACCTCTTATTTTGTTGCTGTTTTGAGGTCTTATGTTTTAGTTTTAGCTATTAAGCACACCTCTAATTTTGCTTACGGAAGGAGGTTGTGTGTGTTTATTGTAAACGCTTTAAGTAATAAATAATATCGTCTTTTATGTGTTAAAAAAATATTGATTGAAAGCCATCATTTATAAATTATCATCTACTACGGGTCTGTTCAGATTTACTGAATTGAGCTGAATTGAAGTGAAACTGAAACTGGATATTTTATGAGAGAAGGAAATTAGGAACTGAACTGAAAATAAGCTGAGGAGAACAGACTCTACCTCCTTTACACACAATAGGTGCAATTTTTGGATATTTTTTGTGAGATATAAAAAGTTCAATTGTTCGTTACACATAATATGAAACAGAGATAGTACAAAAAATTCCAAATTGCTTTTTGTTATATGTATTTTGTAGATAACCTAATCAAAAAGTCATTATCAATCTCTCTTTCAAAAACAGAGAAAAAAAAAAATCATTGTCTCGAGTTAGTGTATAGCATTCATTTGTCATAGGTTTGGTTACATGATCATAAGAATATTATATGATCATCATTGTATTTAATTTAGAAGAACATTTTCTTTATGTTTAAGTCTCTTTCTGCTATCTCGTCAAAAAAAAAAATAAGTCTCTTCTAGTTTCTATTTAATATATAAGAAAACGATAGTCTTAGCAATAATGACATGGTCTTATTAAAAACTCTTGTATATTTAAATTTACCCCTTAGTGTTAGTTTTACTCAAAAAAGATATTGTAATGAAATTTTGGAGTTGGAAAGGATTCACTAAGCTAAGGGTATTTCCATTATGGAAAATACAAGTTAATCTGTCAGATAAACGAATTTTTGTTAATCTGATGGCATTTTTGTAAATATATTGAAAAATCAGGGTCATTTATTCAGTACTTTTGGTGAGCTGTCTAGCTAATTACTGTTTGCTTTTTACTTTTACTGTTTGGTAAGTAAATTACACATGTAACCCTCAACTAGTACATGAAAAGACGCATATACCCCTCCACTAGTACTTGAAAAGACAATTATACCCCTAGATAAACAAATTGAAATTGACGGATATTGCTCTTTCCATTATAGGTTTTTTTTTTTAACTTAAGAGTTATTGCCAACAATTTCCCTTATATGAGTGTAACTTTCTTTTTCTTATTTTTTTTAATAACCTACACCTCCCCGATCTAGGGGTAACGCATCTTCGCATCTACTTATATCAGGTTAAAATTTTCTCCTCAATTGTTTTAATTACTTTTTCGAAAATATAAATATATATATATAATTACTAAACACCGCCAATAAAACTGTATCACCACCGCCAATATTTGGTGTGAATGGACAATCGTACCCTTACTATTTCACCATCCCTTCATCCTCCCGGCAACCCACAACCCCTTCCAATAGGCGACCCACAATCCGTTTAACCAACGACCCACCCCCCCCCCCTCTATGACAACCCACCACCTTCCCTGGCCGGTGGGAAGTTAGTTGTTTTTTTTTTTTATTTCAGGCGACCGTGGTAACCGGATCCCAAAACCGATTACCGTGCGTGGTAACCAAAGCCTAAAACCGGTTACCGTGCATGGTAACTGGAGCCCAAAACCGGTTACCATGGATGGTAACAGGTTTGGGCTCTGATTACCACGCACGACAACCGATTTTGGGCTCCGGTTACCGTGCACCTTAACCGATTACCACGCACGGTAATCGGTTTTGGACTCCAGTTACCATTCACATTAAAAGTTTGCGGTTTTGGTCATTTTAGATGGCGGTATTTAGCACCCCATACATAGAATATATGACGATTACAGAGACTAAGTTTGATGATGCGGTGAGTGAGTGTAAGAAAACAATGGACACAGTTAGAAAGTTTAAAAAGTTAAAGTGTAGGTGCAAGAAAAAATAAAGTAAATAATTAAAGTGAGCATATATTTTGGGGAGTGTTAAATACCGCCATTCAAAATGATCAAAATCGCCAACATTTAGTGTAAATTGACAACCATACCCTTAGTACGTCACCACTATCTTCCCTCTTGCCACCAATCACTAACACCTTGACACCACCACCCCAATTGACGACTAACACCACCACCACACTGGCCGACGACCACCACCACCACAACCACCCTGATCGGCGTTAACCACCACCACCCTGACCAGCGACCCACCACATCCCCCTCAAAGATGACCCACCACCTTCCCTCTTTGGCGGAAAGGTGGTGGGGTTTTTTTTTTCCTTGACAACTGTACCAACCGGAGCTCAAAACCGGTTACTGGGCAGGACAACCAGTTTTGGGCTCCGGTTACCATGGAATCAGTTAAGGTGCACGGTAACCGGAGCCCAAAACCGGTTACCATGCGTGGTAACCGGAGACCAAAACGGGTTACCATGCATGGTAACCGGAGCCCAAAACCGGTTACCGTGCACCTTAACTGATTCCATGCTAACCGGAGCCCAAAAGGTCACCATGCACGGTAACCGGTTTTTGGCTTCGGTTATCGCGCACGGCAACCGGTTTTGGGCTCCGATTACCGCGGTTGCCTGAAATAAAAAATATATATATATTAAACCACTACCTTTCCGCCGGCGAGGGAAGGTCGTGGGTCGTCGTAGAGGAGGGTATGGTGGGTCGTCGATCAGGGTGGTGGCGGTCATCGCCAATCGGAAGGGGTTGTGGGTCGCCGGGAGGATAAGGGGTGGTGAAGTAATACGGGTACGATTGTCCATTCACACCGAATGTTGGCGGTGGTAATCATTTTTGTTGGCGGTGTTTAACAATTCACTATATTTTTTGGCTTTATATTTTTTATTCACCTTATTTCATTACTTTATTGTTTAGTTTAGATCATATCAGAAAAAATAATTTCTAATCAAACCTTATCATTAGAAAAAATAATTTCAAATCAAACCTTATCATTTTATATGCAAATTTGTTTTGCTAAATATCTTTAATTTTGTAATTACAAAAATTATGAAAATTATGTGTTTGGAAAATACACATTTTTAAAAAACTAATAAGACTTCATTTTTAACATTTTTTTTCATTAAGAATTAAAGTCAAATTTTAGTCAAATTAGCTAATAAGATCATGTGATACAGATTTAGTATATTGATTAAAAAATTAAATTAATAAAGAAATCAATTGTCAAAGTTGATGTAGTTTGACCATGAAAGTCAATTATTTATTGGGATTTTGGGAACAAGTTGAATGTATTATTATTGTATAGCATGTATATCTAAGATTATAATTCAATCTTGTACATTAGATAAAGATAACATGACTTGCCATTTTTCTTTTTTTTTTTTTTTTTGACAAAGGCATTTTTCTTTTGCTGAATAATTTTTTTTTTTACAGACTAAATTTATATTAACTGGTTCTTTATTATGTTTGTTCTTTAAAACTAATGAATTTTACTAGTTATTTTTACTAAACTGAATTTATTTTTTGTAAACATAAATTATTTTGTTGAATATTATTGTAATAAGGTGAAGTGATCATGGTCTAAGACAAATTTCTTAATTATTTGTAGTGAAAAGAAGGATTGTCAGTGATGCTTAGAACACCAAATGGCAATTTGTTATATAATTGTGTGATTCCTAATCTTGACTTTGTTCTCTTCACTCTACCATTTGGGTACAGACTTCATTGATCATGGTGTTTCATTAGATAAAGCAATGACTACACGATTCACACTCACTACGATCTACAGATATATCCACATAACTAATTTAAACCTCGTGTATCAGATGCACGATTATTAAATACTTTTCATTACAACAAAATTATATAAACAGTTTTAAAAAAATAAGTATTCGACACACCAATTATTTAAGAGTACAAATAAAGCATATTTATTTAAAAAAAAAAAAAGAATAGTTATAATAAATTATTTGATATTTTAGATAGCTTTAGATTTTATATAAAGCGAACGTGATAATCTTGATAAAATCCTTTAAGATTTTTATTTTTTTTGGCAAATTTTTTTTGGAGGGAAAATTTTTAATATAACGTTGTCAAGTGTCCCTCTGGATTTTGCCTTTTGTAATATGTAATTGATAGATATAGAAAAAAAAATAAATTAGGACTGTTAATTGATAAAATGGGATATTATAATATTGAATCATCAAGGTAACAAGACGCGGATTTAATGTGAACCCATGTGATGATTTTATTCCACTTAAGTTAAAACCAACAAATATTCTTTGTAATTAAGGTAGCATATGTGAAAAATAGTACAAATGTACTAAGTCAGAACCTTACAAGAAAATTAATACTAAAATGGGAACAAAGAAACTTAACAAGTTACCCTATGATACGAGAAACATATTTTAAATACACTACTTGAGCAATATGAGCATGGAATTCATTCATTGAGATTAAATCTCATTTATTCATGCATTTTATATATAGAAAACATTCCAAAGACACACATCTAGGCATCGTCACACCTTACACGTAAGAGATTGGGCAAACATACATAAATAAATATAGTAAAACTCCAAATACTCCACTTGAAGTACAAATGTTACTTAATATTGTGACAATCTTCCTTGTTCTTGATCCACATCCACCATAGACTTGAGATCCACGTTACTATTAGCATTTCTTGCGGAGCAATTGGAGCGAATTTCCCCTTGTGACCCCTTTAAAACATTAAGTTGGCTCATTTTAACCATCGCGTCTATGAACTTTTGAAAGAACAAGGTTTGGTTAACCGCAAAACTTGTGACTATTCCCTTAGTCCTTGAATCAGTAAACAAATCTTGATCGGAAGTGAACAAGCCTTGGCGGTTCATAAGATTAACATAATACTTGTTGTCGAAAATGTTAGGAGTATGAATGTCCAAATTTGTAATGTTATCAGTGTTAGAAGTTGGACACGTGAGTTTAAGGTTGTTAGCAAAGGTTTGGGCCATGGTAGGGTCTTGAGTAGGGTAGAGTCTATTAGTGAAAGAGGTGCAATGGCTGATACCGATGGTGTGGCTACCGGATAAGGCGACGAGGTCCGTGGCATTTAGGTTTTTGGTAGCAAAGGAGCTGAGGAGTTGTGTAGTGTTGAAAAAGGGAGGTGGTAGGTTGGCTAGCGTTTCATTTCTTGTAGCAAAGTTTAGTCCGTCCCTTCTTCCTAAGGGTATCCCATAGAATGGTCCACCTGCCTAAAATTTAGCAATTTATGTAACAAAGTAAGAATATGTGAATATAATACAATATATAATTAACTATAATAGGACGGCAAGGCAAAATCATTAAACAAAAAAAAAAAAAGAATAATAAATTAAATAAAAAAAGTTTCTAATATTCCATTGGTTTGTACTATTTAAATCGTACATTGAAGTATTAGAATTTAAAGTTTTGTTGGATTTATAGTTATTGTTTTTCTACACTTTATTTCTTTAATCGTAAGTCCGGCCTCTACTTCTCAGGATAAGCCAATTGTTTTCACACTAGAAATCATTTGAGCTAGTTGACTTTAAAACAAGCAATGATTTTATTATCTAAATGTTGACTCTTGGGTACCCGTATGACCGCGTATATCCCTCCTACATATGAGTTGGCAAGATGGCAAGGTATTCAGCAAAACAAGCAAATACATTAATACGTAGTACTCCGTAAAATTTATGGATGGTATGTTCTGTATCCGACTACATATGTTTTAACTAGACACAATTTTCGTATTCACCAACACGTCTGAAAATGTAGCACCAATTTATTGTTTATTGCTATTAGCGCCTTTAGAACATTTTCCTAAGGGAAAAAGTTGAATAAAATTACCGGTTAATTCATTTAATTAAAATATGTACTATAAATGTTTGATGTTGTCCTATTTGGTATATAAATTGCAAATTAAAGTATTACATCCTAAAAAAAAAAATCACATAACAAAAGTACTACTTGTTTTGTACTAGTTGGTAATAAGGAGTTAAGGAGTAAGGATAATAATAGTACTATGGTCTATGGTTGTCTTACGCTTCTATACGTAGAATTGTGTATATATGTAGGTTTCTATCATGTGTATTCTTTTTTGAAACCAATCATGTCTAATATTCTACCATTAAGCAATATATGTTGGTGTACAACCCAAACATGCATAAGAGTAATAATATACGGAAATATTCTCCATCAACACAAACTGTGTAAAGTGTAATAATAGACTAATAAATAGTAAAGGAACGCAAGCACGAAATTCCATATCAACCTTGCATGCATATTCGCAAACTCAAAATCGTGTAAAGTGTAATAATAGTAAAGGAACGTGACCAAGTAATTCCATATTAACCATGCAAATAACTGTAAAGTATAATGGATATGTACTTAAAACAACTTTTATTTTATCTAAGTAAATAAAATAGAATAAATAAATAAACAAACAAACCTAAATGAATGTATATTATCAAAATTTTGACATTGATGTACTCATATATATTCCATATTAGTAACAAACACCTACTTATTAATTTCTTGATGAGAAAGTTGGAAAGCGATTGATGATAAATGGATAACCTTTTTTTTCTATTTGTCTATTTTATGTGGTGTTATCGCGGGGGCACGTGTTAAGGGTCTGTTACTTTAGATTAATTTCAGTTCAATTCAGCTCCAATAAATTCAGTTCAGCTCTAATAAGTTCAGTTCAACTCGTAATTTCCTTCTCTCATAAAATATTCATTTCAATTCAGTTCAACTCGGCTTAGTAATGTGAACAAGCCTTAAGTTGTAAAAATATACAAAGTGCTCCGTACATAGCAGCATTTAAGACATCTTTTAGTACAAAAATAAAAGCCTTAATAAAAAAATTGAATATGAATAAATTATTATTATGTCACGTATTTAACGTTAAGTATGGAATTTATTTATAATTTGTTGAATAATCTACGAATCAGGAATCTTGTACTTCCTACGTCCTCAAATAATTGCCCTCCTAGACTTAGGGCACATATATATTAAATTGAAAGTAGAAATGAGTCAATTATTTTAATAGACAATGTAAAAGTAGGTTAAGAACAATATTATATAGGTAAATAAAGTTAGTTGATTATTGAAATTAAGATCAAATGTAGGTTTCAAAATAAATAGTCATATATTTTGAAAGCATAGAAACATTTATAACCTAATTCAATGAACCAAAGGGGTATAAAAGTAATGATACCAGAAAAACAGAATCACGAGCTGCAAGGGCAGTTATATCAGCACAAGACACAACTCGTCCACACTGCTGATGCACAAGCGCACGAAGATCATTTATAATTTTAAATGCTTGAGACCTAAGCGTCAAGTTTGGAGGAGCATCCTTCTCACTTGGACCACTGGCTGATCCATCTAGCAATACGGAACCATCACATCCCTTACAATATACATATTAATAATTAATGAAAAGTCAAGATTAACAATAATTTAATAATATATAACCAAGATATGCTAAAATTATACTTCGTAATTAGTAAGTTGTCTCTGCCATAAAGCTCATAATTGGGAAGGAAAAATCAACAAGATATATGCATAGTTTTTGAATTTCTATAAATAAGTATTTACCTGAACAAAGCAATCATGAAAATGAAGGCGGAGCAAGCCGGCGGCTTGGGTTATATCACTTTGAAGAACTTGTGAAAGATGATTTCTAATGATGGAATCCAAACTAGGACATTTAGAAGAGTAAAATGTGTATGAAAGTCCAGGCACAACTGGTACACTACTTTGACCCTTTGAGATTCCTATTATTAAGGATGACAATACTAGAAAAAGTGGGACAATTTTTGAAGAGGCCATTGTTTTTAGGTTAATTTTTAAATTACCACCCAAAAATGTAACCATTTTCGAACTAACCACCCGTTTAATTTTTTATTCTAAATTACCACCCCTTAAATTAAATAAATGCTCAGATTACCACCCATTTCAAAAATCCGGTGGATTTTCCGTTTGTAGGCCCCACCTAACACTTATTTAAACCATTTTGACTTATTTTTTCCCCGATTTTTCTCCTTAAAAACGCTCTCTATACTTTAATTCACATTTCCATCCCCAAATTCAACCAAATTTCAAAGAGAAAAAATGTGAATTAGAGTTAGGAGAGTGTTTTAAAGAGAGAAATTGTGGGGAAAAAATCAGTCAAAAGGGTCAAAATAAGTGTTAGGTGGGGCCCACATACGAAAAATCCACCGAATTTTTGAAATGGGTGGTAATCTAAGCATTTATTTAATTTAAGGGGTGGTAATTTAAAATAAAAAATTTAATGGGTGGTTACTTAAAAATGGTTACATTTTTAGGTGGTAATGTAAAATATTTCCTTGTTTTTATGATCTCTTTTTTCTCTTGTATAACCCTAGTTAGTTGTTTTAGACTTGTGAGATATGGTTCATTGCATGGGACCATATTTATAAGAAATCATTTTGAACATTAACGTAAATAAATCATTTTGAACATTAACGTAAATAAATCATTTTTTTCTACTAATAAAATTTGGGTGGTTGTTGGAAATTTTGATATTGACTAAGTGTATAGTTTGTCTGTATTCTACATTATTGGTGACTTTAGCTAGTTAACTTGCGCGAGGATTTAGGAGCTATATTTTTCATCCTATTATCCTTTGCATTAGGTCAAAATTATACACTAATGCCGTAATGCGTATAGACGTATGGCAGACACACGACTTGGTTTTTTTCATGTTTTTGGTGAGAAGACATTAGGGCTTTAATAAATGCTTAGCCTTATTCAATCTTTTTTGTAACTTCCAATTTAAGCAACTTATGTATGCACAATCATGCGCGAGTAATATTGATAACTTAATAAATTAAGAAATCAAAATAAAAAAATATTTTTAAAAAAATTAAGAAATGAGGTTATGTAAATGTTTTGAAGGTTCCAATGGATTTTTGCAGTATAAAGAAAACAGAAGAAGCTAACATGATTGTTTAAGTGTAATAAGTTCTCTTGTGGTGTAATTTGTTCAACTTCAATAATTTGAGTTTTGTATATACTCCATATATAGTACAAATTGTATTTGGGTAAAGATTTATGCAAATTAAAAGAGAAATTAATCATTTAATTACAATTGGATAAATTATATGCTATGGAATTTATCTTCACAATTGCATAGATTGATAAACCCCCTCTTTATTGAACAAGATTGTAAAACATGATATAAAATTAAAAGAGGGTATGAAAAAGGTTTGGTATGCAAACATGATCTTGGCTTTGCAGAAAAAAAAAAAAAAAAAAAAAAAAAAAATTGATTTAATTGAATTGTTATGTATGTTATAAAACTAAATCTCTTAATATAGGTCTTATGATTTTTTGTCAATAACTCAATCTTATTATAATAAATAAATAAAGAAAGAAAATTAAAAAAATAAAAGAAGTGATTGAATTATGTCTATATCTTTGCCTTTTATGGCTCACTCAAGATCGAGATTCTAGGGGCTTTCAAAATCGAATCGTAGAATTGTAAGATTCTATGGACATGTATAATCAAGACGTCATATGTAAATTCAATCGAATATATTTAAATTACAAGTTAATACCCAATTATTAATAGAAAATAGTTGTTTGCCTACTAAACAACAAATAATGGACAATATATATCATATAACTAATATATAAAGCTAAACTTTTAGCCAGGCAACGAGACAACGACACTTGGCGGCGTTCCAACTTTTCACTAAGTGTCGCGCCACGTAGGATAGAGTTATATAGAATTTAATTTGTAGGATAAAAAGTTAATTTAGAGTTCTTTTTTCAATCAAATTTGGATAGAATTTTAGGATAAAATTGTTAATTTAGAGTTTTATTTTCGATAAAGTACCATTTCATATGCGCAAATTAAATTATAACTAGATATAAGCCCGTGCGATGCACGGTTCTAGTTTATAAATAAACTTGTAGAAGCATGCTTTAAACTTGTAGGGTTTTCGCTAGGTAAGAGAAATGTGGAAAATCTAGTAGTATCGTAAATCGAATCGTATGGACATACATGAATCAAAAATCGTATGATTCTAAGATTTAAATTGGGATTTGAATATATATGACTCAACACTAAAAATACGGAGTATGAATTTTTTTTATTTTTTATTTTTTTTTGTAACTTTTATTGTTTTGTAAAATTTGAATTTAATTGTTTGTTAAGTCCTGCTCTTCGGACTTATTTTTCAAGATTTTAGTTTATGAAATTGAAATTAACAACAACACCATCAGCAATAATTTTTGAATTTAATTATACCTCCTCCGTTTCTTTCAGTTGACACGTTTCTTTAGTTACGTTTGTCAATACACATATTCGTTAATACATTAGTTATTGAAAAGTAAAAATTATAAAAAGTCGATATTTTGAAATTATATATCGTGACGAATCTAACAAGATCTCACATGACTATATTTTTCATTACGTATAAATCACAAAACACGGTCAAAGGGAAGTGTGTGAATAGTGCTAAAGTCAAAATGTGTTAAATAAAAAAACGGAAGTAGTATTAAAGTTCGATTTAGTTTATTAAGTTAGATTAATTCAATCTAAGAGAAATGAGACCTAAATTGAAATTTTGCTTGCGGAACGTTGTGTTAAACCATGAACTTTTGTGAACCTTGTTTTTGGTTTTGGAGGATTGTGTATATTATGCTTTAAATCTCCATTGTGTTTTTTGTATATTTTCTAACACATTTCTAATTTCTATATATAGGATCATATATCATACGCCTACAAGCACACCATTGTCCCAAATGATTACAAATATGTACGTATATAGTTCTAAAATACTACGTCAGTTAATTGTTTATCTGCAACTTTAGGGTATTAATTGTGAGATATAAATATTCTAAAGTTGCACATAACAACATTTAACGGAGGTAGTAAGAACATATATCTATGTTCAATTATTGCTCATAAACTTTAAAACATGTGTTCATTTTCATTGATGAAGTGATTTAAAAAAATGAACTGAATGTCCAAATTTTGAACTATACAAACTAATATGACGGAAATGTTGGTAATTATACAAATAAATGTTCATATTTTGAACTATATGTTCATTCAAAACACGATGTGCATCATGATCCTAGTTACGGAGTATAAGATAAAGTTGTAGGTGTTCATAGGCTCATAGTCATAACCTCATATATACTCCGTATTACACTATTACGTACTATAAGAAACGTTTTTTGGGGAGTAAAAGAGTTTAAGTTTTCAAACAACAGCGTAAATTGATTCACCTACTTTCCGTGATTTCTTCCCTCCTGCTACATGTTCGTGTAACTTGATCCTCTGAGCTCAACAAACATTATAGTTTTTCAAATTTAGCGGATAATCTTATTCAACAAATTAGATTTTCAAGAAAGAGAATGATCTTCCAAAGAAAAAAATATTATTATTCTAAGATAAATAAATTTAGCGAATTATTGATAGAGTATAAAATATTCCTAGGTCTCAATCATTAGCCAACGTGACACAAACATTATTATTATGGATAAAAAACTCATCTACTCCCCACCTTCAAGTGGAATTTTTATCGCAGGTATGCGGAGGGCCTACACCGATGAAGTAACCCCATAACACCGATGAAGTAATTCCGATAACACTAACGAAGAAACTCCTATGATATTTGATTATATGGTGTGACCAACCACATATAATAATTTGTGTAAATCCTATTATCTCCAATGCACTGATCTATAGGGGTGCTTGGGTGGCATGTACGGGCCCACCAAAATTATTTTAAATTTCTTTTTTTTAGTTTAAAATTCAGTTATATTGTTGATATAAAATATTATGTCTACATAATTATTCACTAATTGTCTCTAATTGGTCAAATAGTGTTTTTAGCTCAACTAGAGAGTAGAGAGTAGGAAAACCATAAACATGGCATGGCTAATGTTCGTTCTTTCCGGGTGTACCGCTTAAATTCCTCTTAACATTTGAAAATTTGAGGAATTTGGTAATGATCATATCATTATCCACTAAAATTAAAATTATCAAATAAAATAAAATTTTGCAACAAGTTAACAAGTGTTCGTTGTAAAATAAATTATGCAAAGCAAAAAGTTATAAAAACACGTTTATCTGACCAACTGATGGCCATTCAAATTATTTAATTAATTATATTTATAATATTTTTATCATACAATAAAACGAACACTTTAGGTGACTACTATGTAGTGTAATAGTTAGTGATTTTTCGTTTGCTTTGACATCATACAATAAACAATGGAATAAAAAATGATGAAATATGTCATTCTTAACTTTACATAAGTAGTTAAGTATGCAATAATTTATTTCATATTTTCATGTTGTAATTTATGGCGAGTTTTATTTAACTTAAAAAAAAAATCTAGACAAAAATTACAGATAACTTACAATCTGTAAAAATTACAAAGTATTTAAATAAGTAACAAGAAGTTTGATGTGTGAAAAATCATTTTTAAATAGTAATTATATTATTTTAATTCATAAATATAATAATATAACCCATTATGAATTTATGATTAGTTTATAATTTCTCACCTACAAAATTTCTTTATGCTTTTTACCATTTTTTATGAGATAATCATTATTGTTCATAAAAAGCATTTTTAGAGACAAATGGAGAGTTATTAATATTAATCGGTTTCATGCTTTTCCTGTCAAAAAAAAAATATATATATATATATATATTAATCGGTTTCATGAAGTAAAATTGGGATATACCAAAAGAAATAAACTAGAGTAATCAAGTACTTCCATAAGCTTCTTTTCAAAAAAAAAAAAAAAAAAAAAAAAAAAAAAAAAAAAAAAAAAAAAAAAAAAAGTACTTCCATAAGCTTTTGGTCGTTTTTGGTCTTCTTTCACAATTATTAATCAATTTTTACATTTTCAAAACGATTTATTCATCTTCTTCGTTCCATTGCTATATTGAATTTTCTCTAGCAATAAGCACAAGCAAATGATAAGCCATCAAAATTAAAATATATGGAGTGCATATATATTCAACAAAATTTTACTCTAATTTAATCACTTAAGCTTAATTAGAACTCCATATTTTGAATGTTAAACTATTCAAGTTGGATGCAGTACAATTTAAGGAATATTGGAGTACTATCTAGAAGCATATTAATGCAAGATATTCATGTTACATTTGACTTTTAAAACGAAAATTCATTGTCTATAATGCGGAGAACTTTTGTTTTTTCCATTTTGGTTTCACATTCTCTAATACACAATTTTTCTTACCATGTACTTCATCTGTTTAAATCTTTAAATTATATGACACGATTTGACTTTTAATTATTTACAAACTTTGCTTTGTCTAGTTTTTGTAATTTATCAATATTATAAAAATTTTAAAATAAAAACATATTCACGTGAAATCGTTATTGGAATCCTTTTAATGTGTATTTTCAAAATATCATTTTTTATACTTATTTTTTAATTGTTGATAAATTAAGTATTTACGATTAAATTTATGCATTAGTAAATGTGATTAAAAATATTATGTCACCAAATTTGAAATAGAGAAAGTATTACATAAGAAATATTATAATTGAGTTAATAGTTTTTACAATACACAATTTGACATATCCAATATGTTCTCATATGGTATTGCACGTTTTGTCATTTGTGAGAGAGTGTTATATACACCCGGGTGCACGATGCATCCAAGGGTATTTGTTTGCTCATTGAATGATAAAATGAACAATAATCATCGAAATGAGCAAACAACTTTAGGTGCACCGTGCACCCGGGTGTATATAACAAATTCTAGTCATTTGTATTGCGATAATATCTTATCAAGTTTTCAAATACTGATGACCAAAATTAAAGTGTAAACAAAGAAGTACAAAATCGAGATATTAATTAATCAAATTTAAACTATTGTTCATAATTTTCTTTATTAACTTGAGTTTTACTCTATTGACTTAAATGATCAACCAATTATATAGTTAACTAGTTTAAGTCCCGTGCAATGCAGGGTTATTATTAAATTTTATAAAGAGTTGTTGTATTGAATTTTATACACAAAAAATAAATAAATAAATAAATAAACTCATAATACTAATTCAAAAATAAATATAAGTAACTCTATCAATGTCAAGATTAGTGACACTTAAACTTGATTAAAAAAAAAAAGAGGACTTTACAATTTTTATTTTTTGTAAAAAAATTCTAAGGATAGTAGCCGCACATGCTGTGTTAGTATTGATACGAATTTTAAGAGTAAGTATGTATGTATATATATATATATATATATATATCTTAACAAAATGATTTTATTTTTAATTGAATTAAACATTATTGCAAAAGTAACAAAATTGAAAGAAATAAAAAAAGTTAATAGTATTATTGAAAACTAAAATAATATATAGCAGTATTGTTTAATTATAATTACCTCTTTTTTTTACAAAAATAATACCAAATAAAAGACTACTTATATGTAAAAATATATTAGTTGGGTTTATATGGAGAATTATTATTGTTAAGAATTTTAATTGGAAGAAAGATATTTTAAATTATTATAAAATGATTTCCTTAAAGATTCTGCGTAAAAACGGAAAGTAAAATGAGCGGGAAAATTGTTAATGAGATTGTGACAAGTGTCATTTTAGGTTCGCTTTTAGTATTGGTTAATTGATGATTGATGATTTGACTTTTGAGAAAGAGTGAAAGTAAGAAAATAATCAAAAAAATCTAGCTCCACAAGAAGAGGTAAGAAACATCTATTCTATATATTAAAAGGCGTTCTTAAAGAAGTTTAGGTGTCACGTGAAGCTCTCCTCATTTAATCCGATTTTTACTTCCTGTCTAAAAGTTCTTACAAGATTTGAAATCATGACCTCAAGTTTAAACTTCGATGTATGAGTCACAAGGCTATTACCATATTACATGTCATTTAAAAAATATTAAATATTAATAAGGTTTTTATCATGGAAATAATGTAGTAATTCGAGGCATCGCCCGGACTTAACACTAGTTTAAAATATTAAAACATGAGTTAATATAATTAAACAATTAAAACCGGTATTGAACTAGTGATAGTGTGTAAACGAGTCACAAGATTAGTACAAAAACAGGTTAGTGTATTTTCTTGAAACCATGGATGTGACAATGTGACATGTATTGATATGGTTAATTAAATGATTTTAACTTTAAATCTTAATCAAGAAGATGATAGGTTGTAGTAAGATTAGGTTTTTGATAATAATCGACCACGTCAAGAATTTGGCTCGGACAATTATTTATACTTTGTATGTTGTTTAAATAATCAACTAACTGTTAGAAAAATGGCTAAACTCTTAAATAGACCTGGTTCACACTAATTTATTGTGGACCACTTATAATAGAGATACTATGGTCATTTTATTAATTAAAAAAAAAAGGTCACTATGTTAAAATAATGGTCATTATGTTAAAATAAAAATGATTGTTTTTATAAAGGTCATAAGCGATAAAAAATTTTAAATGAAAATTTTAAAATACGGGTCAATATGAATAATATAGGTCGGTAGGTTAAAATTAGGATCATAACATCATACTTCAGGTTTTGCAACAATACTAAAAATAACACATATTTTATTAAAGGTTACTATGTTAAAATTAAGGTTACTATATTTAATATTAGGGTCACTATATTCAATACAAAACCAGTTACGCACATGTGTAACTTCGGGTCCACAATAATATTATTGTGAACCAGGTTCTTACAAGTTTTTCTGCAATTTATCCTTGAAGATTATGACAGGTAGGATTTGAGGCAGCTAATTTTATTACCAATTTTTATTTTTCATCTATCTTTTATTATGGGTGTACTTGTTTTAATTAATGATTTCTTGACTTTAAATTACGAATTGATTAATTCTACCATTATTATATAATGATTAGATCGAAGTCTTATTACTCAATGACTTAAGAAAAGAACACTGAATATGCAATGAATTTGGAAAAAGGGAATGAAAGAGTTCAAAAAATTATTACCTTTAGTTTTTACCACCTTATACTTTTATACTTTTCCAAGGTTTTTATGAATCATGAGCTTCGTGACTTAAGGTGTCTCAAAGTTAAACCTTAACCTATTCCAATTACATTGCATAAAAATAGATGGTTTAGATTCTAAGAACTTGTACTATTCACTTGAAAATGTTATGCTCTAATTTAGTTTTGACTAAAGGTCTGTTCACATTTACTTAATTTCACTTAAGTTAAGTTAAGTTCAGTTCAGTTCAGTTCAGCTCCAATCAGTTCAGTTCAGTTCTTAAAGCCAATTTAAGAACATGCGCCCACTAGCAAGTACATCATGAAATTCAGCTCCAATCAGTTCAGTTCAGCTCCAATCAGTTCAGTCCAGTTCAGTAAATGTGAACAAGCCCTAAATTTTTTAATTTGACTTTATATAATTAAACAATAACCATATATTTACACTATTGCATAAGGGAAAAAATAAATTAAAATAAAAAATAATAAATGGTAAGCCAATGTTAAAATTAGTGATTTAGTTTTAAGGGCCATTAGGTAAAAGTAATTGGCATAGCAAAGATTCACAATCAAATTGGATTTAGTAGAAAATAGATCAGACTGTAAGCAATATTTCAAAACCAAATTTAAAGCTAAGACACCCTAAAATAAGGCCCAATACAAGTATTAAAATCCAAATTGAATTACGCCTTAAACAATACTTCAAGCCCAAACAAACTAGTTGACAACTTGACAATAATTTCTAAGCCCAAAAGCACATTACCCAAAGACAATAATTTCTAAGACCAATGACACAATAATTTATTTATTGTTTTTGTTTTTTTGTTTTTTTTTTTTTTTTTTTTTTTTTTTTGTGTTTTTTGAGGAATATTTAACCCTATATTAATCATCTGAATCAAATACTCAAATCCACGACTGTATTTATGGGCATTGGGGAGTCCATTTTTGTATATTAAAAGGAAAATTTGTAAATTGAAGTCATTTAAAACTAGTATTTTGTAAAATTACAACTATTTGTAAAAAAAAAATTGCAAATTGCAGCCCAAAAGTTGTTATAAATTGTAAATTACAACTCAATTCAATTTTTTCTTCGGTTTTCATGTCGAAAATGTTCGATCAAGGTTTAAGCTAACATTTTATTCCTTCAAGATCTAAATTGAGCTTGGAATTGGTAAAAAATTAACGTAACTGCCTCGTTTTTACAGGAAAAAATAGTTGCCCTCAAATCAATACATTTTTGTTACGCAAAACAAGACACTTACGTTATTTTTTTGCCGATTTCGAGCTCAATTCGGAACATTAAAAGCTAAAATTCCCCTAAAACCTTAAACGAACATTTTTGGACACGTAAACCGATGAGAAAATTGAATTAGGTTGCAATTTACAATTTATACTACTTCTGTTTCGTATTATTTGCAACGATTAGACATTTTTCCTCTCTAATTTATAACAAATCGTTGCAAATAATATTAAACAGAGGTAGTAACAACTTTTAGGCTGTAGTTTGCAATTTTTTTTTAAATGGCTGCAATTTGAAAAATATTAACTTTAAGTGGCTGCAATTTGCAAATTTTCCATATTAAAATAACGAAATTATATTACAAATGCATATAAACTAGCTTAAGTCCCGTGCAACACACGATTTTACTTTATCTTATTATGAATTACAATGTTAGTTTAGTAATAATTTGTAATAATAATAATAATAATAATAATAATAGTATAATAATAATAATAATAATAACAACAACAACAATAATAATAATAATAATAATAATAAATAATAATAATAATAATAATGACAATAATAATAATAATAATAATAATAATAATAAAGCTATGTTTTCTATTGAAACAATTTTTTTAATAGTAAAAAATAAAAAAATCATTAATAAAAAAGTCATATGATATCTACAAAAGAGATTTGACTTTAATAAATACAAAAATATTGAGTCAAATAAAAATTTCATTTATAAAAACTACGATCGTTGAGTAGAACTTGCACTGTGGAACATCTCGCGCTTATATCGCTGGTAAATACAGCCTTATTAGAGAGACAATTTAACAATTCTTTGTAGCCATGAGGATATTTTCCTTCTGATTCATCCAACTGTATTTGAAAGTTTGATAACCCTAACGATCTTGCGTAATGTTTCACCAACGAAATAAATTTACGACAATCAATTAGATCTAATTTCAGGAGTTCAAACCTAAGAAAATTCTCCCCCAAAATGAGGAGATAAACCTTGTCTTTCAAAGGAGGTTGAAAAACCCTTGTCTTTCGAGGGAGATCGAAAACCCTTCTTTCGAGGGAGAAAAGTTCCTCAACTCCCAAAAGGAGGAAGCATTATCAATTTATCATAAACCTTAAAAAAAACTATTAAAAAGACAAGGATTGGTCAGGGCTTTCCACCGAGGGCTTTCCACCGGTTAAAACCGATGGAAGCCCCTTCAAAAAATAACGAGGAGAGATGAAAAGCAATCCAATCTAATAATTATATAACAAAGATGACTATTTAATCATCTAAGCCAATAATCAACTATAATATATTATTAGGATTCTTTGACTTGTACCACAAAAAAATATATATATATATCACAAAATTGTTTTTTTACTGTCAAAAATTTTAATTAAAAGTTTTATATTACAAACAAAAAAAATTTTAAATTTTTTTTACCACCTACCGTCAAAAACCTAATGGAATTTTTTAAAATTTCAATTTTCGTGCCAAACACATGGTCTTTAGGGGTTTGAGGGGTATTTTGGCCCTTAAGATCCAATTTGAGGTTAAAATTGACAAATAATGATTCTTTTTGCATGTTTAAAAATACCTCAATTTGCATGAAAACGTAAAACGAGGCATTTTCAATATTTTTTTTGTCAATTATGACCTCAAATTGGACCCGTAGGCCCAAAATGTCCCCCTAAACCTATGAACATGTTTTGAGCACGAAAATCAAAGATTTTTTAAAAACAATTAAATTTAACAGTTTTCTTGACGGAAGGTGGTAAAAAAACAGTTTTTAGAAAAAAAAAATTGGGTGGTAAAATAAAACTTTTAAAATTTTTGGTTGTAAAAAACAATTTTCGGGACTTTTTTGTTGGTAAAAGTCAAAAAATCCATATTATTAATATGTAAAAAAATTATATATATATAAATGCAAACCATAGGAACCATTAAAAAAAAAAGGAAAAAATTACTCAAAAGAATAACTCAATTTTGGTTTGCCAATGACAATGTCAGTTTAAAAAGCCTGTAATAAAATTTATCGATTGCACGTCTATAACAATAGCAATCCGGGCAACGCTCGAGCTACATACTCACTAGTTGTGTTGATTATTACACATGCAACGTACTTATATATACCCATCCGTCCCTATTTGGCACAACAAATTTAAGTGATTTTTTAGCAATAGTTAAGGATTAATTTATATTTATAGTTATTAAATATCAATGTTATTAAAATCAATAAACACATACTAAGCTAAGTGTCAATCCCGGTTGGAGCAAAAAAAAAAACTATCAAAAAATATATATAAAGTTGAATGACTGTATATTCTAATATATCACCTTTAAAAAAAACTATCAAAAAAATACTACCTCCGGTTCAAATTACTCGCAACTTTGGAATATTTTATATCTCACAAATAATACCCCAAAGTTGTGAGTAATTTGGACCGGAGGTAGTATATAAAGTTGAATGACAGTATATTTTAATATATCATCACCTTTATACGTAGTGTAAATAATAAAAAAAAATGTTAAATGCAATATAGAATAGGAAAAAAATGAAGATTTAACAAAAAAGAGAGTTTTTAAAAGGTAGGAAATTTCCAATCAAAAAATGACATGTGTCGTTCTTAAATTGGTTTTGCCTTAAATACTTGTAGGTACCTAAAAATGTCTCCACAAAATCAAACCCGATGATGAATAATTTTTCACCGCCATTATTAATCGGGTTAAGTATTTAATCTCGAAAGTGCTTAAAATCCATATTCAGTCAAACACAGTCTACAAATTAATCCAAGTATTTAGTCAAATTAAAGCATGGTCCAATTCTTCCTTATAGCCTTGATGTACACATTCTATACCATATTTTACCCTCATTTTATAGCTATGTTCGTATGATTTCTAAGCTCTACGGAGCTATTTCTCGCTAATATCCTCCTCTCTAGTGTGGCTTGGTCTATTTGATTGATTTTGTAGGCATATGAAGATTTCCGGATGATTTGGACTTGTTTTGGATAGCCACGAAAGCTTATTATGATGGAGGAGAATTTTACCCGTGTCCGCCCTGGAGGGCAACATTGCCCTGGCAGCCAGGGCGAAGAAGGAAATTAAAGAAGAGAAGTCACAAGAGATGGAAGTGTGAAGATGTTCAACTTCCATCCGCCCGGACCGGGCGGACAAAGTATTGTGCGAGGAAGCTAGATAAAGAAGCACTGGGCGAATTTGCTTCTCGCGCCCGACCGGGCGGCTTTGCCCGGTCAGACCGGGCGGAGTGTCGAAGACCGCGTTTTCCTATTTTTTTCGGGTTTTCTTAATTAAGGGATATAAATACCCTTTGTAAACCCCGACTTAACATACTTAGTTATTATTTTCTAGCTTTAAAACCTTCATTAGAACCCTAATATTCTCTCTAGATCTATATTACATTCCACTTTCAAGTTTTACTCTTTACTCATCAACAATTGGTACTTTTCTTCATTCAAGCAATTGGTATTCATCTTTATTTCTTCTCTTACTCTTAATTGCTTATTAATTATGTTTTCTTCATTGAATATTGTTTTTGCTTTCGTTAATATGTGTGAGTAGTTTCTTTATTCCAAGATCTAGCGGATCCCGAATATGATTAATGCATGATTTAATTCTTTAAATTCTCTAATAATAATTGTAATTTATATGCTTAATTGATTATGCTTACGCCAATACTAGATTAGGGATAATTGGTATTGTTATTAATCCTTTGTTCTAATCGCAACAGGAGTTGGGTTTTGACGGATTTGAATGAATCAATTAAGGGTTTGAAGTTCATCACGGGAGTAGTTGAATGGATGATTAGGAAGTTAGAGTAATGTGCTCAAGGTCTTTAATTTACATGATTCCACGGAAGTAGGCTTGATTGTGATTAGAGAAGCCATTGATAACTCGAGAGAGACCATTGGTATTATTCATGGATTACTTTTCCTCTTTAATCAATTAAATTATGTGTTAGGGGTAGAATGACTATTGCATTAATTGTATTCGTGGTGAAGCTTGATCTTGGATGTTTTTAGCATTGATTTGTCATATTGTTTTGATTTAATCGTTTTACTTAGTTCTTTAGTTATTGATTCTCATTCATTTGATTTGTTTACTTGCTTAGTAATTGCTCGAGTCTATTTAATTAGTTGAACCATAGTCTCTTGGGATCCGACCCTTGCTTGCCCGTCTACATAGTAGTGGTCTAGTTAGGTTTATTTTTGTTAGGTACGCGACACGCCTATCAAGCCTAAACCTTTTTATAATCCATTTCCTTTATTTATTATTTGAGCTCGATTAATAAATATTAAAATCCTAAACTTAAAATAGGCCTGGAATAGCTGAAATGGCACCTAATTATCCCGTACTTAACGTAAAATAAAAGATAAAAATGAATTTGAACGGAATTCCAGAAATATAATATGTCGCCCCATTGCAGACATTGTTGTGCCGCAGCAAACATTGCCATGCCACAACAATTTGGTTGACCCAGTTTTATCTTTTTACCCGTTTTGACCTTCAGAACTAATAGAATTATAGGTATCGTGCAATAGTAGTTTTACCGTGCCACGGTAGCTATGCCGTGTCACGATAATTTATTATTCTGCGGCGCCTCACTTCTAGGGTTTTGTACCACCCCTCACATTTCATCTATAAATACAAGGCTGATTTCACAATTTCGGGGCACCAACACACATCATGACCACCCTCTCTTTTATTCTAAGCCTTAAACCTATTTTCCTAATCACACTATTCCTCCCTTAAGCACTCCCCAGAGTTCATACAATATCTAAAGTTCCGTACATAAATTAAACCAAGGCGTGAAAGATAGAAATGATTGAGAGTTTAGACCAAATCAACTCTACTTTAATTTAATTTCAATTTGATTTATTATTCTTTGAAATTACTAACGTTTTATTCATGATGTCGCAATTTAAAGAAGCGTGGAACGTGAGTAGTTTATTTAATTACTTACTCTTATTATTTTTATTGCTAGTATCATGATTAAGGTTATTATACTTTGATTTGACTAAAGATAATACTGTTTATTCTATTGTTTATTGTTGATCGCCATATTGCATGTTAAAGGGAATATACAATTATATATAACGCTTTATAAGATAATTTTGTATGAGATGTTGAAGAAATAATTACTTTAATAAAAATACTTAATTTTTTTTTTTCAATTCCTCTAGCTAATATTTTAATTCAATTTCAATATGACTATAAATTCAAATTAATTATAATTTTGTTTTTGAGATTTTACTACTACGTATATAGTATTACAAATTAAGGAATTGTAGAGTATAGTATAACTATAAAATAAATGTTGTGTTTGACAATTATATCATATGTCTAATTCTAGGAAAAAGGTAAAATATCAATTAATTTTAGTCTAATATTACGAAAAAGTCAAATATCATATGTTGCTTGGTTAATTTTTTATTTTTATTAATTAAAAGTTTATTTATAATAAGTATTTACTAATATGGCCCCTAGCTAGACTAGATCAAACCAATTTTTTTAAAAAAAAATTCTCAGATTTAGGCAGTCCAAAAAATCCATTTTTATTTAATTTTATGCTTGCCTATTAATATAGATTATGACATTATAATTTCTATATTTGATGGGTAATTGTGTATGTCTTATCAAATTTTATTTATTAGATATTTCTACAAAAAATAGACTACCTATTGTGCATGACACGAGCTTAAATTAGTTATTTTATAATTTCTCTCTTCCACTAACCTCACTTTTACAAATATTTTATTATTTTTCTTTTTTACCAATCCCACTTATACAGTTATACACTTATACCACTTTATATTATTTCTCTCTCTTACCAACAATATTTTTTATTATTATACTAGTAACCTATAAATTTTCTTAAAATTTGGAAACAGAGAGGGAGCATTAGTGATGCATGGTACATTGGTACACATGATAACTATGGAGCAGTGCAACACATACACCAAAATCCAATATTGTACTACGTATCATACTATCATGATTCATGAGTAGGGATGTCAATGGGGCGGGGCGGGGCGGGGCGGATGTTGGTCTTCCCATCCCCATCCCCACCTAATATTTTCATTCCCATCCCCATCCTCATCCCCGCGGCGGGTCCAATTTTCATCCCCATCCCCGCCCCACCGGGTACAACTCCAAAACTATCCCCGCCCCACCCCCCACTTGGATATCCATCCCCACCTAATCCCCACCAAAGATCCGCCTAATTCCCACCCAAAATCCACCTAATATCCGTATCTCAAATACACAATCTTACATAATTAATACGAATTATAAAATAAAACATTCTATACACATTTTTGTGTTATAATATAAGTGTCGTACAAAGTATTATAATTAATATTGTATTTTATGTAATTATTTTATAAATAGAATAAAAGTATGTAATTTTACTTTAAAAGATATATAGATGTAGGTATGAGGTGGAGATGGGGCGGGTACGAAGTGGGGCGGGTGGGGCGGGTGGGGCGGGAATGAGGCGGGTACAACTTAAAATCCACCCCCGCCCCATCACCCATGACGGGTATGGTTTTTATCCCCATCCCCGTCCCACCACCTGCCAAACCGAGACCCATCCCCGTCCCACCACCACCATGACGGGATGGGGCGGGTCTCCTACTTGACCCGCCCCACTGAATAGTATCATCTTCTTAAGAACTCTCTAGAACCTACGCTCTAAACTTCAAACTGATACTCTACTCATCATCTTCTAAGTCAATCAATTTTCTCATTTCAAATTAACCCTGAATTTTTTGAGAGAAGAATTTAGCAAAAATGGCGGATGATATTTCACCGGACTTGGAAGAGCTTCGCAACCTAGAAAAGGTTCTTCTTCATCTTTCTTTTTAACAAATTTCTGTTTATATGTTATATGAAGTAAATTTTGATATCTAGGGTTATTGTGTTTGAATTGGTGATTTTTCTTTTTGAAAGAAATACAATTAAATAATTGTTTGTGTCTGAGTATTGTGTTTGAAATTTCAATTTCAATTTTTCATATATTTTGTCCTGATTTTGCTGTTTACATGTATATAAATTACAATTGCAATGATAATTGCTTTCAGTTTTAAAGATGAATGCAATTCAAGCTCAGATAAATTTTGAAGTTTAAATATAATTTGATGGAATCAATTCTTGCTTTTGAGGAAAAATTCAAGAAAATGATTGTGAACTTCTCTATGCTTTTGTTCATATATTAAGATTTGTTATTGATATAATATTCAATTTTTAGTTTGTATAGATGAACAGTTTAAATGCCTTGTTACTGATTTGAAATGCTGCTAAATTTGAATGGTCAATTATAAATGATGAATTTAGATGGTTAACCTAATGGTTAAGAAATTGTTATTACTCCATACTTATTTTTGTCAAAATCGAACCAGACCATAAATATTTTAATCTGATCAGTCAAGAACTATTAATATTCATTAACTTATTACTATATATCTCTAATTGCATATTGATGATGTTTTTAGAGTGAGGGATAGCTCAAGTGATTAGGTCCGGGGGTCGATTCTCATCCCTGCCCTTGTGGCTCTCTAAATAAATATACATCGTGCAAATTGATTTGAATAATAAGTTCCCACATATTAATGTAATTTATTGTACATTATTGTAAAATAGTGGTTAAAGTTTAGTCAGACTATATTAAGCGTAACAGATTAGAAAATTAAAATTTAGACAACACCACACTGTCCTTAGTAAGTTTAAACCTGAACACCTTATTGACGGCTTTTGTCGTTTGGAGACATTCGTGGAGACAAGTAGAGTTGAATGAAGCACCTATTATAAATAATCTTGTAATAAAGAATGCTTTTAGATTTGATTGGGCATATTGAAGTGACATATTTTCAGTCTTTAGGATATTCTTTCCTATAATCACTTTGCTTTTTCTACAATTTGGAATACCATATGTTACTTTGTACGTTGCAATTTTCCTCTTACAATGTAATTGTTATCAAACTTAAGTCTTATTTCTGCTCTGGTAACTGAGTTTCATATAAATTATGTCCAAATCACGTCCGAAAAAAAAAAACACCTTAGTTTATTTAAGTTGCTGTTCACCCAGATCATGATATCAATAAGTGTTTTTCTTAACCACAGTCCGAGACAGCTTTGGTGGCTGACATGTATTCGACTTAGTCAAAGAAAGTGCCAAAGTCTGCTGGTTATTAGAACATCTTGAGAATATATTTGTATATGGGAAAAAAGTATGTAGCTGTGCAAACCCAAACATTGCTATAGTAGTCAAACAATTCTTCATTTCCTTCCACTTGATCCCTCAATTCTGTTTTTCTTGTGGAATTGGATATAGGCCATATTGTGTCACTCTGTCAGATCCTCTTCACAATTTTAAATGTTAGATTACTGGGTGAATTGATGGAACAAACAAAACTCCAATATATGTTTTACGTAGTATTTCTAATTCACATGGATATTTTCATTAGGATATTTAAGACATATTTCTTTTGGTTCACGAATATTATTTCCTTGGGTTTTCATTACTTGAATGCCAAGGAAGTGCTTCATGATACTATATCTGTCATCTCTCATGGTGGAGACTATGGAGACCGCCCCATGAAAGAACGAGCATGGCTTAGTCAACACCGGCTATGGATCCTACATTGGTGGGAACCATGGATACCTGTGGCCATGGGATGTGTGCTTTCGAGGGAACTTGGGAAATAGGATGGCCTAACCATGACTATCTTAAGAGGACCATAGTAGTAGGGACTCCTTGACAGTTAACTTAGTCATTGCGGGAAGCATGCGGTTGCTAAAAGCTTGCATCATGGATTATTTACTTGTTAAACATGTTAATTGGCTTTTTACTTCCTCCATTCTTATTGAAATGTTATTCAATGATAGATTTCTTGTAAACATCATTATGTTAATATGGTATCATTTGGGCCTTTCTCTTAGTTCAAACTGTGTGCTAATCCATGTCCACACAATAATGTATAAGAATCTAATTTTGATATTTGTATAGTGTTACAGGCTGGGCAATTTTGCTCAAACTCAAGTACCCATGTCTAACATGGGTACATGTCAAGTGTCCGACTATTTTGTGTGAAGAATTCATGATTTTGGTAAAAAATGAAGGAACAAAGTTTCCTACCTATATCCCTGATTCGACATGGATACTTGATGTAATATGATGAATCCGAGTATGCTACAGAATTCTACATATAGAATTGAAGTTTGAGAATATATCTGGCTATGAGTGCTTTCTTTCAGCTGTTGCAAGCATTGGCAAAGTATGGAGTATGGATTTAAGTGTTGTGAACTTAGTTACTGCTTGTTACCCATACTTGACTGTTGAAGAGTGTATATTTGTTCTATCATTATCATGTATTGAGTTTAGCCATTTTCTGGGTAGCTGAAGGCCAATGTGTGATTGGGCAGTAGCATTCGAAAGGTCGAATTATAAGATTGCTTTCAGGAATTCAGGGGCTATCATTATCTACTTTATGTCTTTCATCTTGATATTTACCTTATACACAGTTTAAATGACCTTCTTGGGAAATCATGAGTACAAATCTCAAATTATCAGATAGCTAAATCATCATTTTAAGGTAATTTGCTTCATTTACTGTTGGTTCTACAATCATTAGATCTTTATTTTGATTCTGATTGTCTATGACATTTTTCGTGCATAGTTATCAAAAGAAAAGGCTTCTTCTTCAGCTCCCCTGCATCATACTCCAATTCCTGTGGCAACGACAAAGGTTCCTTACTCTCCAACACAGACTTATTCTACTCTTCCATCTTTTAGCTGGGAACAGGACAATGATAAAGTAAAGGTGAGGATCTGCACTTTGTTCTCAAGGTAGAAATTTTTTTATCAACCTTATGCCACCTCATAATAGCCCAGCTTTGCGCTCTTTATTTATTAGTAGTCCTTACCTAGGTCTCGTAGATGAAGAGTAATTACAAAATTTTTAGCTCCGTTACACCTATTGATCTTTCTAAATCTGGATACTGATATTCATATCTGCATCTTGCAGATACATCTGTCTCTAAAGGGAGTGCAACAAGAAAAGATGGAGAAAAACATAAACCCAAATTCTATTGAGTTCAAGTTTCATGATGTTCAGGGGAAAAATTATCAATTTGCCATACCCAAATTGAGTAAAGATATTGTTCCAGTCCAAATCAAGGTCAAAGTCAAGCCCACAAGGGTAATTGTACATTTGGTTAAAGCTTTGAAAGGGAAATGGCAAGATCTGCATTACAAGGAGGACAAGGTAATTTTTTGTTACTATGATGTAATTTACTCCCTCCATCCCAAAATATTAGGCCATAATTTTATGCTCCAAAATCATAGGCGACTGTCTAAAATTTTTAAGCTGACTTTTGTACTGTCTCATATTAGCCTTTTGACTTGTTTAATAGACAGTATTAATTATATCTTTGTAAATAACTTATATCATACAATTCATGGTATGTTGCTCCTTCCCTAACCATGTATGAATAAAATTTCATTACTATGGAGTACTTTAGTAGTGGTTTTAACTTTTAAGTGGTGATCAATATCCACGATGAACTTGAAATACTCTGGGGGTACACATGCTATAATCAATGTGGCATGAGACTTCCCTTGTCAAACTATAAGTAAACATATTATGATTATCCTCATTTTATATTGCATGCCATTTGGGCTGTGAAATATTATTTGTTGACTAAGAAACTCAAATTACAATGGTGGTGAAAGTTTAAAATCAATTTTATGAAAATGATTTCCAATCACATGTTAAAGTTTTAATATTCAAGTATTGTTATGTGTGGTTTTCTTATTTATTTATTTTGTTTTGTGCAGCTGAAGCCGAATCTAATCAACGAAAAGGATCCTATGGCTGGCATAATGGATCTGATGAATGTATATTCTAATCTTTACATTGTTGTATATTATGGTGTTGATTAATGGGCAATCCTGCAAGCTATACTGTTGTTCTGGGCTTGATTTAGTGAGATTACAGGAATGACTTCGAATTATTTCTGAAGTTCATAGGCTTTGATATTTGCATTAACATGTACTTCCTCAATTTTGCAGAATATGTACAAGGATGGGGATGAGGAACTGAAGAAAGCCATTGCTAAAGCTTGGACTGATGCAAGATCCAAGTAGACTGCCGATTCTCTGAAGAGATACCGTTGAAGATCTGTAGGCTATCAGAAAGTGCATAGGCATCAGTTAGGGGATTCTGATCCATTTTTGTCACAGTATATGGGATTTTACTTGCATAAATTTCTAAATTGCTTCCTTGGGCTCTTAGCTGTTTACATTCTCTGCTTTCTGGCTGTCTTCGACCTTGTTGAGGGGTTTGAATGGAATTGGGGTAAGGATTCTGTGTTGTATCTAGGCTACTTTCATGAAGCTTCTTTGCCATTTCATTCAATATGTTTGTTTGAAAGGTTTGAAACTTTGAACCTTCTTAATTGTCTTTCTTAACTTTGCTAAATCGCCACATTCTACTGGTACAATTTTGCTAAATCGCCTTTGGCATTCATGTAATGCAAATAGAAAATGTTGATTCTTCATATGACATCAACATGTACATTTGTTTTTTTACTTGCAACGAAGTGAGCTGGAACAAAATTCAAGGAATAATAGATTTGTAGTCCAAACAACAAATTATTTTATGTCTAGCTTCTACCCTGTCTCATACAACCGATGATGTGTCTTATTATTCTCGTATAGTATGTCACTAGATGAAATCCATGTACGGTTTCTTTGAATTTTTTGAAACAAATATTTGTATTATGTGATAAATTTGATATTATCATGATGTCAAAAAAAAAAAAAAAAAAAAGATAAATTTGTTATTTTATTTATTATATGATAGGATATAAATTTAAATATAGTTGTTATAATTATAATTTAGGAAACCTTTATACGACTTTCTAGAGTTTAATAAAAGTTTCCTAATATGCGTTAACATCACAAACAGATAAAATTAAAGAAACAAGAAAAGGGTAAATGTGTTTCAATCCAATTAAGAATTGTAAGTTGACTTAAACTAAAATACTTAATCCAAAGTGATCAGTAATAGGAAATAACCAACCGACCTCAATAACCTATATATACCCCTCTATTAACCTCAGTTTTCCTCAATTTCACTACTGGTTTTTTTTTTCATTGAAGTTCTTGTACTAAATTCTAAGAACTCTTATATTTCTCTCAATTCTTCGTAAAACAACAATACTCACAACCTCAATGGCTAATCCTACTTCTTCTGATCATGCCCAACCTTCTTTGTACGATTTCTTACTCTCGAAATTATTCTAATGTTTACTTGTTATTTTGTGTTAATATGATCTTAATTCAATATAGTTGACGGATGTAATTTGTGGGTGTTTTATTTAAATAATGATGTATGATTTGCTATAGTTATGGGGTTTTTATGTTGGATTTTTGCCAAAAAAAAAAAAAAAAAAAAAACTGAATTTACGCTTTGATTTTGTGTGATGATTATCATTAGATTTTATAGGATTACTAGGTTAAATCCCGTGCCATGCACGGTCATAATTAAACTTTACAACAAAATTTATAAAGAATGGTGTTAATTCAACAAATTTATCCAAAAAAAAATATTTGTAACAAAACAATAGTCTCTAATTAAAGATGTTGATGGTTAAAGTTGTGTCTCAACAAATGTGCAAATCCAACTATAACTTATAAAAAAATGGAGGAGTATAATATAATAAAATGATTTTGTTAAGCTGTTCTTATAAACGTTATGTATATTTGTAAGATTTATACAAATTATCCTACCAAAATTGTTGTTCCTATTTTAATGAAAATAAATTTGAAGTCGGAGGAAAAAAAAATTATAATATTATTATGATAATCTTAGATGATGATATATGTCAATACCTTAATTTTAAATTATGTTAGTATATTTGTAACTAAAATATTTATAGTATATAAAATATACTTTGAAAAAAAAAATTAATGGAGTATGATTGGATTAAATGTGTTGTCAAAATGGAAATAAGTATCATGGTAGGTTATAAAATGGAAGTTATTAAAATTTGGCCAAAAAAAAAGGAAAGAAAAAAAGGTGGGAAAATTTTTTATAGCATCATGACAAGTGTCACTTTAGGTTCGCTTTTAGTATAGGTTAATTGATGATTATGCAAATAATTTTCAGCATTAAATTTTGCTTCAGAATAATCTGATATTAATTGGAAGTCTTTTTTCTTTCTTTCTTTTTTTTCTTTATTTTTTTTAATCGACTGAGTTCATGTACATGTACATTAGTCTTTCCAAAATTGTTAACTTTTTTTTTTTAAGGACTTTAAAGTTGAGTAATTTCTAAAATTTGCTATACTATGGTCAGTTTTATTGGTTCTTTATACATATAATTTTTGCATAATTAAATGATTAATGTGAATTTACTAATTATGTGGTACTAACTATATGGTACTTTGTAGTATGTTTTTTTGGACTAGCATTACTTTGAGATTCTATGTTTATAATTCAGTTACAGTTAGTAATTATGTATTAGGAAAATTTGATAATTACCACCAACTATTGTTGTCAAAATTGAAAATACCACATCAAGTTTTTTTTAAAAATTTTACCACCTAGTTTTTTCCAAAAGTTTTCAAATTCCCACCTTTTGTGCGACATGACGTCATCATGCCGATTTCCCTCTTTCTTCCCACGATTTCCTTCCAATTTCATCTTTAAATTTGATTTCAAATACAAAATTTTCGCAAATTAGCTTATAATTGCTACAATCTAACCTACAACGAACTGAATTAAGTAGTTTAATTAGGGTTTGGGTAATCAATTTGGGGGTTTTGCTCAATTCAAAAAATTAGGGTTTATGAATTGATAAATTGGACAATTAAACATGTAATTGGGGGAAAACATAATTTAAACTTGTAATTGGGGCGAAAACACTAACATTGTAGTGGTGATTAATGAATTCATAAACCCTAATTTTACATGTAATTGGGGCGAAAACACTAACATTTTATGAATTACATGTTTAATTGCCCATTTAAATTATGTTTTTACCCTAATTACATGTTTAATTGTCAAGTTATTCATCCAATTAATGAATTCCTAAACCCTAATTTTTCGAATTTAGCAAAGCCCCCAAATTAATTACCCAAACCCTAATTAAACTACTCTATTCAGTTCGTTGTAGGTTAGATTGTAGAAATTATAACCTAATTTGCGAAATTTTTGTATTTGAAATCAAATTTGAGAGATGAAATTGAAAGAAGGGAGTAGAAGAAAAGGGGAAATCGAGGGAAGAAAGAGGGAAAACGAAAGTGTGGGTCTCATGATGACGCCATGCGGCAAAAAGGTGGGAATTTGAAAACTTTTGGAAATAGGTGGTAAAATTAAAAAAAAAAAAAAAAAAAAAAACTTGAGGTGGTATTTTCAATTTTGGCAACAATAGTTGGTGGTAATTATCAAATTTTCCTATATATTATGATCTCCAATGTTTTAAGTTGCAATATATATTACAAAGTAGTGTATTTATGTACATTTGATTTTGTTACAGGAAAAGTGACAAATACTCTACTGCAATCCTTGAACGAAAAAAGGCTCCGAATCGTTTGATCGTTGATGAAGCAACCGTTGATGATAACTCATTGGTTTTTATTAACCCTGCTATCATGGATACACTCAACTTGTTTCAAGGAGATACAGTGTTAATTAAGGTAATTTTCGGTCGATTTGTATGTTGGACTGTTTCTTGTTATATAAGTTTTAGTTCTGAAAAATTATATTTTTTGGTACAGGGTAAGGTAAGGAAGAATACAATATGCATTATACAGGGAGATGAAGGGTGTGAAGAATGCAAGATTAGGATGAATAAAGTTGTGAGGACAAATCTTCGTGTTCGCCTTGGAGATGTTGTTTCTGTCCATGAGATATCAGATGTAAAATATGGTGAAAAAGTTCATATTTTACCAGTCGATGATACTATTGAAGGTGTAACAGGCAACCTGTTTGATGCTTATTTGAAGCGTAAGTTTATGCAACAATGCACAAAAATCATAGTTATAGTTATCTCTTATGTTGTGTAGTTGTGTTGTTTATTCTAATGGATTTTGACCTTTTTTTGGTTTTGTTTGTGCTTTAAACAGCTTATTTCATAGATGTTTATCGTCCGATTAGGAAAGGTGATCTATTCTTAGTCAGGGGAGGAATGCGAAGTGTTGAGTTTAAAGTGGTTGAGACTGTTCCTGCAGAATACTGTATTGTTTCTCCTGATACCGAGATATTTTGTGATGGTGAACCAGTTAGGCGCGAGGATGAGGAGAGACTAAATGAAGTTGGTTATGATGATGTTGGTGGTGTAAGGAAACAAATGGCTCAGATTCGCGAGCTTGTTGAACTTCCTCTTAGACATCCTAAGCTCTTTTCTGCTATCGGTGTTAAACCACCTAAGGGAATTCTGCTGTATGGACCTCCTGGTACTGGTAAAACCCTTATTGCCAAAGCTGTTGCTAATGAAACTGGAGCATTCTTTTTCTTGATTAATGGACCGGAGATCATGTCGAAAATGGCTGGAGAGAGTGAGAGCAATCTGAGGAAGGCATTCGAAGAAGCTGAGAAGAATGCCCCTGCTATCATTTTTATTGATGAGATTGATTCAATTGCTCCTAAAAGAGACAAGACAAATGGTGAAGTTGAAAGGCGCATTGTTTCTCAACTGTTGACGTTGATGGATGGTCTTAAGAGCCGTGCTCATGTTATTGTCATGGGTGCTACTAATCGTCCTAACAGTATTGATCCTGCTCTTAGAAGATTCGGAAGGTTTGATCGTGAGATTGACATTGGAGTTCCTGATCAAGTTGGGAGGCTGGAAGTTCTTCGCATCCATACTAAGAACATGAAACTTGCAGAAGATGTAAGTTGTGTATTTTGTTGTATTTTTGATGTTGCATTAAGCCACTTTTGAGGTTTGAATACCAGAGTAGTTAGTTCATTGTGCATCAACTTATATTTGCTTAATTTGTTTTCAGGTTGATCTTGAAAAAATATCCAACGAAACCCATGGCTATGTTGGTGCAGACCTTGCTGCTCTTTGCACAGAAGGAGCTCTTCAGTGTATTAGGGAGAAAATGGATGTCATTGACTTAGAAGACGAGACAATCGATGCTGAGGTACTCAACTCTATGGCTGTCACGAATGAGCACTTTCAAGCTGCTCTGCAAGCTTCCAACCCATCAGCCCTGCGTGAAACAGTAAGTTTCGCTTTTAAATTTCCTGAAATCATACTACTTGAATTGACCTTGGAATACTGTATTGTGAAATTTGGGAAGTCTTTTCTGTTGCTTTTATTTTGTTGTCTTCTGAAATTGTAAAATCTGATCAATTTTTGTGTGTGGCAGGTTGTGGAGGTTCCCAATGTTTCATGGGACGATATTGGTGGATTGGAAACTGTCAAAAGAGAGCTTCAAGAGGTATTTTATTCATACAAGATTTTGGCATATTGCAAGTCAATGTCTTCTTTTTCTTATTGGATATTTACACCTTCATGTTTCTGTTTGCAGACTGTGCAATATCCTGTGGAGCACCCAGAAAAGTTTGAGAAGTTTGGAATGTCACCTTCCAAAGGTGTTCTTTTCTATGGTCCTCCCGGTTGTGGTAAAACATTGCTTGCAAAGGCGATTGCTAATGAATGTCAAGCCAATTTCATCAGTGTCAAGGGACCCGAGTTGCTGACCATGTGGTTTGGAGAAAGTGAGGCAAATGTTAGGGAAATTTTTGACAAGGCTCGTCAATCAGCACCTTGTGTTCTATTCTTCGACGAACTTGACTCCATCGCTACACAGGTGAGGGATTAATGTCCATTATGGAATTGTTGTTTTGTTGCAGGCTTAATTATTATATATCAATGTTCTTATTAAGCTAATGTTTTTTGTTTGAAAAAATTTCAGCGTGGCAGCTCATCTGGAGATGCTGGTGGAGCTGCTGATAGAGTGTTGAACCAATTGCTAACCGAGATGGATGGGATGAATGCGAAGAAAACAGTTTTTGTCATAGGAGCAACAAACAGGCCAGATATTATTGACCCTGCATTACTAAGACCCGGAAGGCTTGATCAGTTGATCTACATTCCTCTTCCTGATCAGGATTCCCGCCTTCAAATTTTCAAGTCTTGTTTGAGGAAATCACCAGTTTCCAAGGATGTTAACCTTGCTGCTTTAGCGCAGTATACAAATGGTTTCAGTGGTGCAGACATTACCGAAATCTGCCAACGTGCTTGCAAATACGCAATCAGAGAAAATATTGAGAAGGTATGTTGCTAATTTTTAACTCTCAACTTCACAATTGAGTCTTAAGTTGTCGTCTAACTATCTGTCACATAAAACTTAGTTAACTTTTGTGTCTTAGGCTGGCATAACATGTATAAGACATTAAGACTACAAGTTTGTGAACTAAATCATTTTTTTTTTGGTAGGACATTGAGAAGGAGAAAAAAAGAATTGAGAATCCTAACTCAATGGAAGAAGAAAGTGAAGAGTCCGAAATCAAGGCATCACATTTTGAAGCGTCGATGAAATATGCACGTAGGAGTGTTAGTGATGCTGACATACAAAAGTATCAGTCATTTGCTCAAACCTTGCAGCACTCTCGAGGATTTGGGTCTGAATTTCGCTTTGATGCCAATCAGACTTCTGCAACCGTAAATGACGATGATGATTTATATGCTTAAAAAAACGTTGGATTTGGTTTAAATACTATGCTTTTATAAAATTTCTCATTCACATGTATTTTAATATTTGTTAAATAAAATTGTTGATAAATGTAATATCTTGCCGTATTATATCATTATAAGATTGTAAGATTTGTTACCATCGTCCAAAGTATATATAGCAATGGCACAAGGTGAGGCAACCCGAAATATTGCATGGCTCATGGCTCAGGTGCTAAACTTAATTGCGTGATATGGCTCAGACTATGCTGGGCTGCCCTTCTGAAAATTGCAACATGTATCATTACTAGTGGGCTAAGTTAGTGTCAAGCTTAGACAACTCTGGTGCACATGGACATATATAAGTCACAACACGAAACAGAGCAATCTTTGCATCTATCTAGTAGAATTAAAAGTGAAGTTAAGCGGCCAAAGAAACGAGTACCTGAATCTATAATCTCAAATACACCAAGTAAAAATAACCAAATCAAAATCATGCATAGCCTAGGTAACAAGAATGATTTCATATTTAAAAATAGTTAACAAATAAATATTCCAACACCACAAAATCATCTCTACTGTAGTCAATAATACTTATAATCAAGTTAAATAACATAACATAACAAGGCTTTGAGCGGTAAGATTATCATCATAATACAATCCTCAACATGCTGTAGTTCGCCTCCCCTTCCAAAGGTTGGACAGGAGACAAGCTCACGCTCCAAAACAAAAATGCAGCCTATCCTTGCAAAAATTGATGTATGAAATCTCAAAATCTCTCTGCCAGTCGTGCAGTGACTGCTCTAAGCTTCGAATAAACCTTTCCAGCTGGTGACCCTAATATTAGGCTGCAGAGTGAGCTCCTCGCTACCTTAATGTTTGTACAAGACCCCAAAATGTGAATCTTTGAGTCTGCAATTACAATGCGAGTCCTTGTAGAATTTTCAATGGCAAACTTTGTTTTACCTCCTTTTCCAGAAAGCCTTCCAATAGCACGAGACTTGTGGTCACCTTTAAGTGTTTTAACATCCTTGATCTCGAATGATTCTACATAAAGTTCATCTACTCTCAAAAGGGCAATTGCATCCGTAACATCAAACCCAAGCATGAAGGCATGTACGAAATCAGCGCACTTCTGCAGATTACTTACATCAGGGGTGTCAGCCCTTGTCTTCAGCTCAACCTTGCGATCTTTAAGATTCATCCTTACGTCAATTTTCATCTGCTCGTAAATGGGGTTGTAGATTTCCAACCACACTTTTTTCAAGGGTGTGTAACGATGAGGAGGAACACTCACCTTTCTGAATTGTAGGTGACCATCAGACATTTCATGAGCCCTCAAAGCCCCAAATTTGGGCTTTGATGGAAGAGAAGCGGATGCTGAGTTTGATGTCTCAACTTCCATGGCATTCATGTTTGATTTTCGTTTTATTTCAACTGCTCCAGAGACAAACTGGAAAAAAACATATCATAAAACCATTTACTTGTTAATTATCACTCACAAATTTTGCCTAAAAATAATAATTATTATAACAAGGCACAAATTGATATTCCAACACTGAAATCTATCATTAAAGCAAAAGATGGAATACATTTCTAGTGTTATCCTAACTAGCTCTCTTGAACATTCCAATATACCAAATGGTATCGACCAGCAAAAGAAGAAAAGCTTCAAAAGCATTATATGAACAATTTTTATACACAAAAGTAACAGGACAGGCAAGTGATTTCATATCTTCAAAGCTACCCTCTTCAATTACATAATCTCGCTCATTTGATCTTAAGATAGTTACATCTTCTAAATCTCAACCTAATTCTCTTATAAACTAATGGTGTTGTAAGTGTACTCTTAAAAACAGCCTTCATCCAAACACACATCACAAGTATACATTTGTTCAAGAGTGTACAATCCAACCCTATACACAAGATCCCAATTCAGGAAGCAGAACTGAAGTACAATTTCCTTATTTCAGATTTAACTCAGTTCTTACCACATCCCAGTCATTTACTACGCAATAAAACTTTGTAACAACAACCAAAACACAACGAAAAAAAAAAAAATACTGCAGATTGATAAACATAAGATTGCAGAGTCCATTTTAGGCCAATCAAAAATTAACCTTGGATGTACTCATGTACCTAGACCGAAAGTGTCACGGGTACTCTCTAGAACTCAAACACCCTCAAACTCCGAGCTCAATTTCCATTGTAATACCACGAATACATATACTTCCTAAAGGTAAATTTATCATTGTAGTATCCTTCGCAATTTGCAAATAAGTAAACACTTACAAAACTATTGCTTCTAGGAGGACTCGGACCTCAAACTACCATCATGAACATAAGCTCTTCACGAACCCAGTACACCCCTTATATTGTTTTATGATTCTTCGATTTGCATTTCTGTCCCCCTTCACATTTTTTTACCCCATCCCAGGGACAGAGAGACGGCCGCCCTTTGCACATAGAGAAAAGGCCCAATTTCAAAGCTTTGATCATAACATAAAAGGAATTTCAACAAAAGCCTGTGAAATTAGGCTTAATTGATGAAATGGTTCAATAATTTTGACCTCTTGTTCATTAAAAATGCTAAAGCTTCAAGCAAAACCCGAATACGAGTAAGCTCATCTTGGCTCAGCTCTATATGATTTAGGCTAAACTTTACAACACAATAGCAACCAAATTTGACTCAATTAACAAATTAAGCTCGAAGAATCACATAAAGAATTTCAATTCATATCAAAGTAAATTGCACATACGAACATTCAAACAACAAATTTTCTCTTTATAATCAGTCAGAACTTCCTTCAAGAATTATAATCAATAGTTCAATAATAAACCTTAGATAAACCCTAAATTGACAGCAATTACAATTAAATTAGAAACAGAGTGATACTAAACCCTAATTTGAAAAATTGATATTCGACTATTGATAAAATTAAAATTAAAAGAAATCCTACCTAAGGAGCTCAAAAGCCGCTTCAATGGAGATTTCAGAGAACTCTCTTCAGTAGGAGAAGAGGTCGAGAGAGTTCGGCCAAAGAGAATGTGGGGAATTACCAACAACGTATTTATATGTCACAAATAGGCTATAACCTAATGACTAATAAAATCTCTTTCGTCCCATTATTGTAATACCGATTTCATATTAATATTGGCCATGTTTGGTAATTGGCTTTTTAATGACTTTTTTGTTAGCTTTTGGCTTTTAGCTTTTGGCTTTTTTAAGTAGTCAAAGAGTCAAAAAATGTGTTTGGTAATTGGTTTTTTAGTTAGCGAAAAACCTGACTTTTAAGCCAAAATGGAAAAGCTGCTTTGAGTAGTTTTTTTGTTGGCTTTTGGCTTGTTGGCCTACAAATTATCAAATAAACAGCCAACAACCAACAATTAATTTATCAAACACTTTTATAAACACCCAGCTTATACAGCCAATTTCAAAAGCCATTATAAACAGCCAAACATTCCAACTGGTCAAACAAGCCAAGTGAACCAATAAACAGCCAACCGCCAACAGCCATTTGCCAAATAAGGCCATTGACCATTATTTAATATGAGTAACAAAAAATTATTAAAAATTAATATTATTAAAAATAAAAAAAATAAAAAATAATATTTGTATTAAGATGACTTAATAATGTCTCATAATTCTATGTTTTGTTGTAGTATTTTGTATCAATGAGATTTATTGTTCGTTGTGCGTAATGTTTCACAATTAAAAAAAAATAAGTACTATCTATGTTTCATATAATTTGCAACGATTTGACATAAAGTAAAGAAAAAAAATCTAATCGTTACAAATAGTATGAAACAGGGATAAATAATATAAAACTATGCTAGTTGAAATAGTTACTATATGAGACGGTGGGAGGATTACTTTGTTCCAAGATAATTGAGCCATTTTAGATTATTCATTAATTAGTATACTTTATCCATTTTAATACTATTAGCTTTAGATAATTTTTACTAATGTATATTTTTCATATATTATTGTCTATATGTTTAGTCAAAATGAGCCTCAAAATGAGCCAATTATTCTGAATCATATAGATTACTTTTCAATATTTCGGTCTTTAGGAGAGACCGAGAGAACTTAGTGTCATTTAAAATACCTCACCTATGGAGGAAATGAATCAGATTGCAAGTTTGTCATTGAGCGCTTATCGAATTAAGGAGGTGAAATTTGCAACTGACATTGACACTATATTTGGGAAATTCTTTTTTTATGTACTCCTTCTATCTTTAAATTAGAAGCATATTTCTCTCTATTATGTGATAATAAATATGTTAGAAATAGTTTTTTTTTTTTTTTTTGAAGTGAGAAATAGATTTCTAATAAAGGGAGGAGGGAGTATCAGTTATAAATATGTTTCTTAGTCCCATGTTAGGCAAGATAAAATTTGTGTTGCTCATAATCATGCTAAATTCATTCTTTTTTATGCTAAACAAACTTGGGTGAATCACTATTCCCAAGAGGTTGATCCGTATGTACTCATGGATGTTTGATCCCTTAATTTCATTGATAATGCTTTTTTGGTTTTTTTATTAAAAAATAATAAAATAAATAAAATAAAACCACCTCCTTTAAATATATTCTCCCTTCCAGTTTTTTATTTTAAAGCAAACCATGTGAACACGGATAAGTTATCGTAACTCACATACAATTACAAACCAAACATAAAGACAATATCTAGGTTACTTACCTTGAGAAATTGAAATATTAATGCAATTTTTTTTACAAATTTTCAATAGGATATAATCATATCATACACTGATACAGATTACATCATTTAAAGGTATTCAAGTCAGATCACAAAAATAACTACATATCATTTTTTATTGTAAATGTATACTTCATTATTCATTATGTTTCTTCTTTAAGCAACTTGAATTCTATTAAAATAATTTTTATTTTTTCAAAACTACATATAATCTTACACTTTTTGAGAATCTACACTAATATGATTTAACATTTCCACAACATTGCACATAGAAGGACGTTCGTTAGGCCTTTGGTTAGTGCACAAATTGGCAATCTTAAAAAATTCATAAACCTCATCTTCTCTCAAGTCTTTCCTAGGTACACTAATGTCTAATACATCAACATGTTTTCTTTCACCTATTTTTTTCTTAGCCCACTCCAACATCCAAATTTCACATCCGTCGTCCCGAACGGGCAAATTAGGCCGCTTCCCTGTAGCCACCTCGAACATTAAAACTCCGAAGCTATACACATCACCTTTCACACTAGCATTCGGGTAACCCCATAGGTACTCTGGAGGCATATAACCCATGGTCCCGGCGGCTTGGGTGGAAACATGGGAGTTAGCCCCTTCAATCCTCCTAGCCAAACCAAAATCGGCAATATGAGCCTCAAATTCATTATCTAATAACACATTACTAGCCTTAATATCTCTATGTACAACTGCAACATCCCGTCCATGTAAAAAAGCAAGCCCATCAGCCACCCCTTTAATAATCTTAACCCTCAAATCCCAAGACAAAGGGACCCACCAAGAATTAAATGACAACGATGACATGTCTTGTAACCATTGGTCCAAACTCCCTTTTTCAACAAACTCATAAATAAGAACCCGATCTGAACCCGACACGCAATAACCTAAAATCTTTACAATATTCTGGTGACGAAGTCTCCCCAAGGTTTCCATCTCCGCCCTAAACTCACGAAGCCCTTGGAAAGCATCCTCCCCTAGCTTCTTAACCGCGACAGTGACACCGGAGGGTAGCTTAGCTTTATAAACAAGGCCAAAACTACCATCCCCTATGATGAGCTTAGGATCAAACCCGTTCGTAGCTTCGAAGAGCTCAGGCATGGAGAGGTGGCAAAGAACCGGATCAAAGGAGGTGGAGATATAGGGCGAACCATCGACGGGTGGCAAGGTAGAACGCGACACGGGGAGCTGGCTACGATGGCGGCGGTGGTGGTTTGGTTTGCATTTAGCACATAGGATCATGAGGAGGAGGGGGAGAGACATAAGAAGAATGAAGCAACCTAGTCCTGCAATGAAGAATTCAAGACGTTGATCCATTTTTGAGGAGAAATTAAAAAATGGAAGCTAATAATAGGATTAATATTGTGTGAGTGAGAATGTTTTCAATCAATGGAGTGATCATAGTAAAAGAAAGGTAGGTTCGAGGAAGGTGATAACTTTGACTTTTTAAGTCAACAAGTCAACGGTCAGTGTTGTACCTTTTGCAAATGAAGACAAACGAAGTGAGAATTTAAGGGTGGTCTTCCAATTCTACTCTTTCCCTTGGTAGAGTACGAGTAACTTTTAAGCAATAGTTTGGACCATTTCTTTGTTTGTTCTTCGGCTACGTGTAAGGTTGTCTATCAGTCAATATATTTGTAAAAAGTTCGGTCATTATTTATTCACTAATTAATTCACTAATAAATAAATGTGGTTGAATAAAAATTCGTCAAAAGAAAAAAGTTGAGTCTACCTTGAATATTTACGTGTTCTTAGCTCACACACACTCATACACAAACAACTCAATTGTTTTAATTTACAAGTTTATTTATGTTTGTTTTTGAGTTGGTTAAAAACCGTGTTTAAACTCTTATTCTAAAAGAGGAAAATAAAGTGAGTTCATCCTGGTTACTCATAATGAGTAACAAAGGCTGATGTCTTCAAAAATAAAAAGTAACAAAGGTTGTTACTCAAATGGCAATGTGATCTTGCTTTGAAATACAAAAATAATAGTATTCTAAAGCACTGGTCAAGGAGAGAGAAAGCAAAAGCAATCGAAAGAAACCGGAGAGCCACAATCGGAGTTGTTGTCATGGTCTTCTTCCTCCTAAGTCACTAGAGAAGGTTAACCCCAAATGGTAGGGGTGTCGTCTTCTTCCACTAAATTTCCCCATTGAAGGCCGGTCTTGAGCTCCATTGAAGTTGCTTCTTCCACACCACTGTTTCTACTCAATTTGAGTACAAAAAAAATTGTCCTAATTTGCCCTTACTAATGCCACTGAAAATTACTAACATGCCCTTTGAGTAACAATTCATGTTACTCAAAGTGAGTAACTTGGATTTACTCAAATACAATGGCCATTATTACGTAGTACATGTTAAGGGCGCAATAACACAAGCGTCCAATACCAATAATCTAGCAACAATAAAGCTAAAAGTATCATTATTATCATACATAATATCCAAGAGATCTTGTAAATTAACTAACAGTCTAATATCATCAGCTACATATGTGGTTATAACATACTAAGTAGTGAAGTACATTTGTAAAGGCTCAGTCTATTTATCGTCCTTGTTCAGAGAGGTGAAAAGGAGTAATCCAATTCTAATTTTAGGTTGATACGGCTTCATTAGGTTCGATTCATATTCAAGGTCATTATCGATGATCAACATGAACACGAAGTATTATATTTCAATACGACTTGTTTCATTAATTCTTATAGCAATATAGCTGCTCCAATCATCTAACAATAACACAATTAAACACAATTGTTCTACTAAATTATAGAAAAAGTATATCAATTGAAAGGTACTGTGAATATTGAATAACAATTTGTAAGGAATCTAATCTGATTTCAGACATCCAAAGTAGTGAACATCACAACATTCACAAGCTCCCAAGCCAAAACAAAATCCTTTTCAGTTAGAAAAGTCAGCACAAGTACGACAATAGAAGCCCAGAAAATTCTAAATAAGCATAAAATTCAACACAGATAAATTCCTGGAAAATTAAAAAAAAAATACTACTAAAAATTACAAAAGCCCAGAAAATTCTACTAAAAAAGAAACGGAGGGAGTATAATGTAACTTCTTTTTAAATCCAATGAACGAGTAATCATTAATTGGAGTTATCGTTTCAAAACTTGAACAATCAAGCAAATTGGTAAATTTACTAATTCTTCGCACATATAATTACAAATCTTACATCTTGTACTCCTAACCTCTACTTTTTTTCTTGAAAAAAAAAAAAACATTCTGCAGGACAAGAATAATTGCAATGTACATTTGTCTAGTGTCTACTCCCAACAGATAAAAATGAGGTTGCCTACAACTACAACAGTTGGCAAACCTATTCCTATTCGCTTCTCATTTTTACAACCTTAATGTGAAACAATTGAAACTACAGGTTAGATTAACAGTATGCATGATATCATTGATTAGTCAACAGCATAACTCCATTATCCATATCATTACCTGGTTGCCTGACGTCACGAGAGTTCTTTGGAGCGCACACGACATTCTTAATGACAGAGAAATACAGATCAAATTCGGATTTCAATTTTACACAGCTTGCATCTATCCACTTCTCTGCTACACTTGTTGGTACACTATCTTGTGTATCTCTTTCATGCTCTTCAATAGCGGGTCTTATTTCATTGTACAAAGATTCAAGATTGGAGCTTGCATCAGTTTTCATTTCCTGCACAATAAAAAGTGAGACAAAAAGCCCGGAAAAAATCTGTCTGCAGCTAGTTATGACAACTCAAATTTTTATAAGCTGGAATTTCAGGAACAGAACATACAACTGTAATTGCTAAATTTGGAAACGTAGGTTGAGGATGCTAGCACTAAGCTGCATTGGGAGTGCACAGTCATCAGAAATTGTACAAGAAACAGCTAGAACCACTAAAAATAACCTAATAAGGAACCCGGAAGACTACTAATCTACACTTGCCAGATTTACCGCCATATAATCCCAAAAAGAAGGTGAAAAAAGGCTGCAAAACCATGTAACATCAATAAAGTCAAAGACTGAACCCACATAATGTGGTATTAACCATTGGTTATGCAGCCCTGATAAAGCAAAGCAACAGTGACAACTCAGTCTACATTCACGTAAGGTTGGGTAGTCAGGATGAAGGGCATCACCACTCACCCGGTCACCCCCAACCAATTTAAATCAGTACAAAGATTTTTTTGTAAATGGCCCACAAAAGACAATTTGTTTACAAAGGGTATGAAAAGGCTGAATTAGTGTAATCGTACACAAAAACAAGGCAGTAGTACGTTCGATTATTGTAGCCAAAAATTTAACAATACTCCAATGGAGATACATATGAACTACTTAGACCTAGTAAATACTGCAAAAGCACGTAGGCACCTAGAATACACTTGCACAAGAAAGGTAAAAACACTTCACTTAACATCATAGACGGATATGATAGGAAACCAGCATGAGACTAAGAAAAATTAAAAGAATGTGTTAAAACTAAAGCCTATTAGACCAGTCAGATGCAGCTAAGGAAAACTGAAAATTTATGAAAAAGCCAGTCAGGTCTCCAATTTATACCTCATACATCAGGATCTCTTGTTGTGCTTCTTTTGCTTCTAGAAGGGAGACAACATACTTAGCATTAAATTCCTTTTGTGCCAAAATTTTAGACTTTCCCTTGGGCAAACGTTTTAGCTTTTTCTTAGCTAGAGGATAATTTCGGGAGATGGATGCAAGACCATTTGCTGGAATAGAAGCAAGTGGATCAATATTCAGCAGAGTAGAATCAATTGTATGATCGGCATCCATCATAAATTCAATTTTGGAGGAGTTTGTACTTGTAACCGTTTGCATTGAAGCTTCATCTTCAGCTGAGTCATACAGAGGAATTTTCTCAACGGAGTATCTGTGGAAAAAAAAAAAGCTGACATGTTAATGTCCATATACATGATTTGACAATATATAACTATCATATTGCCAGAGAGGAAAAGAAAGGGAAAACAGCACAAGTAAATTACTAGATAGAAGACATAGACGATAGACCTACACAAAAAGATAAGAGCCATAATTGCATGCCTAGGGAGGGGCTCCGACAATAAACTATAGGTATTAATCAGCTTAAGTATGGAATATTCCAGAAAACCTAGCTCTAAAGAAATGTCAGCATGAAAAATAAATTAGGAAAAATCATATGAAGTCTTTTATGCCTATTTAAGTCCTGGGGGACATTAAGGAGAGAAAAAGATAGCAGTAGTTGATTAAAATGTTGAGTAGAAGCTTCAAACTAAAAAGAAAAAATGAGAAACAGATTGAGCAAGATCACTGGAAAACAGTTTTGTCAACAAAGATTTTCAGATTAGATATAAGCTACATAAAAAATAGAAAATAAATAAAAAAAAAAAAAAAAAAAAAAAAAAAAAGACAGTTGAAAGCTGCACACAAGACCGTTAGTGTCTGTAATCAGATGTTACCTGTCATCATCATCTTCCCACAGATACGTGTCTTCCTGTGTGAATAAAAGAGTGAAAAAATTAGCTTAATACAGCAATATAAGAAACTTTTCATTGGAAGTAATATAAATCGCAAAAACACAAAACAGGTGATGACTACATTGACATATATTGCATCTTGCAGAAATGCAATCACCAACAGAGCAGTATCTGCAGTGGAAAAACTCCGCCCCCTTTTATTTCAGAATTAACAGTAGAAGAAACCCATCCTAATTACGTCCAGGCATTGCCTGATATGGGTGAATTTACCAAGATAGATTATACGGAGCCAAGTTACTAGATTATTTGTGGCTAGCTGATACGAATTACATATCCTACAACAAAAAACTTGCCTATATCCATTCAAGAGATCTGAAACATCCCATTTTGTTGAAATTATTTATGTACTGCATTTTAAGCATTCTTTTAAAATATATCTGAAGTTATAATACCATGAAAACAGCTTATGCTTGCGACACATGAATATAGCACTCATAACCTCCCAATCATCACTTAATTTACCTGGAAACCACGAGATTTTGCCCCGAGAAATCCAGAACAACTAGCAGCACCACAGAGACACCGCACCTTTGCACCACCATACCATTCAAAGTTGTAATCATATGCTAGTTCTGTTCCAACTGAAATATCATGCTTAGCAAATATGCCAACCCTTATTTCCCCCAACACTGTCCACTTCCTTGTTTCACAATTTGGATGACTGTGAAATCAAAGTAAAAGAGAGAATGCAGTGAGAGGATTATACTTGGATTGTACAAGTCATAAAACTATGCGTAAGTCTCACCATGAATGATTGATGAATCTAGCGAGGCTTCCCTTCCTAGTTGCATCAATAGATTCGAAGGCATTAAGAGATATAATGTATGCATCCTTGAGACCTTGACGTGAGAAAAATTCCAAGTTTTATTAAGCAACCTCCAACCAACAACAGCAGGTTTTCAAGGAACTTAAATTCAAATTTACCAAAGCCAAAGACAAACAACATACCTTGGGTTTCATAAGCTTGAGCTCTACTCTTAGCTTCTTTCCATGAGATTACTTCACCACAATATTCAATGATGAACTGTCCAGCCTGAGGTATTGAGCCAAGGAGTTAGATGGATTGAAAAATGAAATAGATTGTGAAAAATGAGATTCTGGTGGCACTTCATTGACACCAAAGTAAAACAAATAACTAACGCAAGTAAGAAAAACTGCACATACATTTAATTTTAAAGGGTTATCCACATACATTTAATTTCATGGATTAATTATACAGATATTGAGTTCCGTCATAAATTCACTTTAAAAAATCAATATAGAAAGACATAATAAAAAGTGTCAGGTCATCAAAAGCAGTAGAGCAACCTCATTCTTAGGTAGGAACACTTTCAAGAGTTACACGTAGAAAAGGACACACTGGCCATCAGAACCCGATCATACAGTGTTGGTAAAGTAACTTAAGTAACTGAGTAAGTCAAAAGTAAAATGATGGAAAGTTGTTTAAGCTTTTAAATGACCAATACCTTAATTTCTTCATCAGCAAGAAGACCCCATCCACGACCATTGGTTGTGAATAACTTGGTTTTTGCATATTCACATTTCTGAAATTTCTGTAAAGCAAATGCATATCAGGAATTGAGAGAGGAAACAGAATTTTGTATTTTGGGCATGCATAGCACAGATAATTCTTAAAGAGACTTGTTGTAAGCAATGGTAAAAGCTGACTGCATAATACCCAACAAAAGAAAGTTCACTACATGACAATTTCTAAGAAACTATGTGAAGGGATGGTAAGGGGATAAATTAGAGCATCTCAGCAACGCTTTACATCATAAAATGTAACTCAGAAACTCCAATACAATGGCACCAAGGGGAAGTGCGCCCGTCATTAGTGCCATTATGATTTAAATAAAATTTATCTGTACAATCAGCCAGAGTATTTCCTTCCCTACTTTTTCAAACTCTTTCTTTGTTCCAGGTGAGCAGATATGCTTATTTTAGAAGCCCAATTTGGAACGGAGAAGTAAAGATATCACAAACAAACATCCTAATGACATAATAGATGACGATGGGAAGCACGGCAAATCACCTGATTCTTACAAACTACACCACAAGGGCAATAACCAGGAGTGCACTCTGTACTGGTATGTACATTCAGACATCCATCACCACAAGCACTCTCAGGGTCACTAGGATTGAATTTGCATTCACAAATGACAATATCTTCCTCTTTCTGCTTCTTGTGCCTGAAAAACATATAAAATGTTAATGGTAAAAATTGATTGTCACAAAATACGAACACAAACACATGGATAACAATACCAAAAATGACAATAGCAACGAGATAAGCAAACAGTAGGTACCACCACCACGAGCATGGTCAAAGAGGATCCAATAAGTTCAAACAACAAAGTTATCCATACAAATTACAATTGAAAATACAACAATTAATCACTAAATTCACAACTATAGAGGTCAAAGTACCTGCCATTCAATCGAAATACATTATAGATAAAGAGAACAAATTTTTCTGTAACAATTGCACTTTGTTGAACATGAAAAGGGATGTCTACGAGTATCAAATTGACAGGTCGCCAACAAGTGAGAATGATTAGAGAGGAATTTAAAACTTGCAACTTTAGACAAGTGATAAACAAGTAAGGTTGTTAATATGCAGTTTGTAATTCTGTTCCTATCATTACATCCTTATTTCTTCTCCTCACAGCTTCACACCACAATAAACTAAAGATTTTTCCACTTTTACTTAGATGAAAGACAAATATAGACCATAAAATAGTCATGAAGTGAGTAACCATCTAGCAAGGAGCACCCGTCACTACATAATTAAAATTGATTCTTATAGGAGGGAGCCAAAATGCACTTTAACAAACCATTCAAAATCCATAATACCATATCAGTTCATCACTCTTATGTCTCTAACAAGACCCCAACCCTCGGATGAGGTAAAGGAAGGTAAAGGTAAACAAATGCAGCCTTAATTGCAGAAGGTTTTTATGTTGAACTCTTGATCAAAGGCAACTAACCAAACTACTAATCAAAAGCACTCAAAAAAAAAAGTAAGAATGGAGAGAGTCATGTGCAATAATCAGCTAAGTTATCACTATTCAATTCATTGTAATGATTAATGAAAAGTTGAAACATTGCCCTCAAAAGATATAGAATCAGCTGCAGATATAGCGAGATCACAGTCAAATCTGAGGATATATCTGCGGCAAACAAAACAAATTAGAATTCTATAATAAACATTTCTATTTTCCATTTCTATAGGGAGTAACATTTTCTTCTAATTCTAAGAAACACCCAATCTACCAATTACCAATATACTATTATAGATAAGTAAACAGTTCCAGTGTGAATTTGCCTAGTGATAGATGAAAATTGGTGCTAAATGTTCAATGCATTGGAAAGCATAAAACTTATACATTCTACTAACAAGCATATTATAGTCCATACTTTTCTCTTCTAGCATATTAAACAATTCTACAAGTGTCCCTCCTTGGCTCCTTCAAAGAGGTGATACAACCCAAGATACTTGATACTGTTCGTCCAAATCATTTTAGGCGGTAAGAAGTTCAGGGCAAAATATCAAGGAGGGAGGCATACAACGTCTTAGGTAACAACATATCTTTTTTTTCTTAAAAAAAAAGTGTAGCAAACAAGAACAAGTACAGGATTGCTAACAAAAGGGTGAAGAAAACAATTGTATCAGACAAAATAAGGGCATATTAACTGTTATACCAATAATTGGACAAAAAGAAAGAAAGGCACACAATTTAGATTAGTGAGGGCTACGGTGAAATCATTAAACCTGATCAGGTGAGATGCATCAAAGATGGAAAAGGTACAGCTCTAGATGAGCTTCACATCAAGTAAAGATGTCAAAGCTTCTTAATCGGACTAAATATAGACACATCAGCCCAGATAAGCACAGTGATAGACTGATAGGACCTACTTTAAGTTCTTTTTACAATAATAACAAGCTTAAGAACAACAATCCAAGCCTCCAAGGAGCATTACCATGGTGTACGTTATTTTCTGATTACAGTTTCAGTGTATGAGATTCCAAGACTAAAGAAGGCGCCAATGACAAGTTATAAAATTAGGAGGGAAACCTTAAAATCAATGGATTTCTTGTTTTGAAGAATTAAAAAGAACTTAGAGTAAGTTAGAGGACATGTGGGATACCGCAGACCTTAAGATATTACTGGAGAAGGTAATAAAATGAAAGTACAGTGTCTCATATATTTGGGGTTAAATATGTAATGGAGAGATAGATTAATCTGTTATCCATTGTAAATTGGGTGCCTCCTATGGAGAATGCCTAATAGGTACTCAACCATAATAAATGCCATTAAAAATCATGGGTGCAGCTCAGACTCATTACGATCAAGCTCATGTGAGAACATGCATTAAGAGATGGAGTCAAGAATAAAAGGATAAGAGATAAGGTGGGAATAGCTTCTATAGATGAAATGATGCTATAAATGAGACTAAGATGGTATGTATAGGTTAAGAAGAGAAGAGGCAAAGTCAGACGAAAAGGGATCTAGCCTTGCTAAAGTTTACATAAAACATGGCCCTATATAGAAATAAATAAAAATTAGGATTCGAGCATGATATTTCCCCTTTTCTCTTGCTTTGTAAGTTGGAGGAAATGATTATAATAAGTAAAGGTGAAAGGATTGCAAGGGAAGAAATGATGAACCCAAGAAGAATTGAAATAATAATAAGTCTACGTCTACTCGTCAAAGACATGGTCGTTGATAGGAACAAATGGGAGGTCAAATTGATGTAGTTGATAAGAAAAAAAGTAAATACTTAAGAAGCGATGGAAAAAAAAAAAAAAAAAAAAAAAAAAAAAAAAAAAAAACAAGAAGAGAGAGAGAGAGAGAGAGAGAGAGAGACTAAGATAAGATGGTTTGGATATAATAGGAGGTAGCCAGATGCCCTTACTAGGAGGAATTATAAAATCTACTTTAAGGGATTGCAACATTTATATAACTAGGAATCTCGGCAAAAGACTTCTTGTTAAGTACTAAGCTCAGTGAACATGGCATAGAGTACACTTATTCAAGGACCAATAAGACAAGATCACACCAGAAGAATTTGGACTTCAGAAGTTCAGATTAGAGCTCTTTATCCCCAGAAATCTGCAGTGATAACCCTTTTCAATAATAGATACTTCCAAATCTCATGCAACAGTCAATATGTCTATCTTTATTCACCTCTCTAGATAAAAGCCTTACTTTTGTCCTTAGGATACTTTTGTTGATCAAATCAAAGTTTGAAAAGCCTAAACTACGACTGAAGAAGAGAAATCACATCACCTTTATAAAAGTCCTTACTTCTCACCATACTCACGTCATCTCCAAATTAACAAATGAGCTGCAGCAAAGCATGCTAAATGCTTTTAACAAGGAGCACCAGTTAAAACATAATTACTAAATAAACTTTTCGAAAATCACTGGACTTCTTCAACCGTGTTTCTTTAATATAAGTAATACCTATCACTCTATCAGCAACATTCTTTTCCATCTCACTATACGAGTATACAATCCTCAATCCAAAGACTAGAATCATCTTGCATTTCCCATAGGTAAACTAGTAGAGCAACACATGTGATCATAGCAGTGTTACCTAATTCATCAGTATGAGAATCAGTACGGGTTTGTAATTCACTACCCAATTAATTTTATTGGACCAAAAAAAGTACCAATTCACTTGTATAATTCTCCTTTCAGTTCATGAGGGGGTGGGGTAAATTAGGTAGCGATGGGATCAAAGAGGATAAAGAAATTCAGATTTTTATATTTCATTTGGGTGATGTAATAGTTCAGGGTGCATTTCGGCTTTATTATTATGTGAAAAAAAAAAAAAAAAAAAAAGGGTTCAGTTGGAGAGGGTTTCTTCTAAGCCTACTTGTAGTAGTCCAACAAGTTTACTCCCTCAAAAAAAGTCAAAATTGTAGTATTTATTAATCCCCTATGAAACAATTTATATTTAGTATAATACTTCAGTAACTTGAAGATTGCATATTGATGTCTCATTATAAAAGTACCCTAATGAGAATAGATATGATTCTCCATAAAACTGTCTCCGTCTCTCCTCCAACAAACCATTCTCTAATTCTCTATCATGGGCCATGGCAACTACTCACAGCTAAAGCCACCGCGTTTCTGAATATATGAGACACATCTACGCGGACAAGGCTAGAAAATCAATCATTTCCTTCACATATTTTTACTACGTACTACTTACTAGTCTTGCTTAACACTTTTGATCAACCTATTAGATAAACCATTAACAAGTGACAACTACCCCATAATAGCTAACCATTACCAGCTGAAATAAAAAGTTAATAGCTAGTAAAACAAATAGACCGATGAATATACCCAAGTAAGCAATCATTGGGGATTGTCGCATTCCAAAGGCAATAAGGCATGTGGAGGTGGAGGTGGAGGTGGAGGGTGAGCTGATAAACCATGCAGTGTGGAGGTATGTAAAATGAAGAGGTGACTGAACAGGTTATACCAGAAAGGTCGAAAACCACGTTGCTTGGAATCCAATCTATTAATAAGCCAAATTACAGATTCCTTTGTTCAATAAATAATCTATATAATTCATGGAACCAAACAAGAATTGCTTGATAAATGTCTAATCTACCAAATCGCGATGATACTCTAAATTATGGACCTTCATAAACATAACATATATTTAAAAATGAAAAGAATAGGGCCAAAATATCTCACTTCCTATATGAAAATTCGTTTTGATCAATGTGTATGTATCCGATTTCTTGGCAGGCCTGTCCCTGAGCCAGGGCACGATGGGAGGCCGTTCCCGGGAAAAAAGATCCATTTTCATAGTTCCGTCCTAGCATCAAAGGGTTATAAACAAATTCCTGCAATCAATTTGACTCAATTATCAAATTAGGCTCGAAAAATCACATAAATATCCCTTAGCTTCAACATAGCAATATTCCAGCAACAGCATTGCTCGTTAAAATCATCATAAATTCAGCATTAACAATCAATAGTTAAATCCATCATAAAAGAACCCTAAATTGACTATACTGATAATTGAAACCCTAGATTGCGAAATTTGTATTCGAAGGTTAAGAAAAGAAACAAGCTTATTACCTCAGAAGCTGCTTAAATGGCGGAGAGAAAGCTCAGAAGCCGCTTCAATGGAGAATTCAGAGTACGCTTCAATGGCAGAGAGTAAGGAAGAAATAAAAATGAGAAGTTCAACAGTGAATAAAATTGACGAGGAATAATGAGGAAACCGCCATTCAAGTAGCGGTTTTGGGATAAAACGCTACCACAAGGAAGGGTTTTAGGTGAAGTAGCGGTTTTATTAAACCGAAGTAGCGGTTTTGCCAACAATAGCACAAAATTTTATATGTGGCTGGCCGCATGCCCCGCACGGTGAAGACAATCACAATTTTTTCTTTATTTTCTCTCTCCTCTCCTCTCCTCCATTTTCTCCTTGAAAACCAACCCAGACCTCCGTCGTCATCTTCGTCTTCATCTTTGCCGGCGAAATCAGTCAAATCGACCTCCGCCTTCCCGTCGTATACATCTACTTTGTGGTGAATTATATACATATATATATATAAGCAAGTTTGGTGGAGTTGGTGGGGAACTCACCTTGTGACATAAGTTCGAGCCCTACCAACTACTAAATGTTTGGGAGTGGCAACAGTTAGTACTAGTTCTTTAGATTCTTTTTGTGTGGTTTTTCTAGCAAGCATCAAAGTACGTTTAGATGGCTAGATATCTTTGAAAGTGATTGGTTTGAATAACATGTTTTACATGATTTGATTGGTGAATGAATTAAATTGATAGTTTGATTTTGAAAAGTTATTAATATGAGATTTTATTCTCAAGTATTTATTTACAAGGTTTGATTTTAATTTGAAAGCATGTGGAATTAATTAAAAAAGGATTTTTTAATTATATTGGAAATATTGGATATTAAATATTGAACCATTGAATTATTATTATAAATGCTTTATAAGCATGTTAGTAATCCCACTATGCGGATTTGGTTTATTGATAAGGCCTTGGACTTTGTATGATCGGGTCTTTCCTCGAGAATAACCTTGAATTGTAATATAAAGAGACTAGCTTGGGGGTGTGCACACTTGGGTGAGGAATTGGATTAAAAGAAATTGGTTCTTAATAAAGGAATTAGTTTTATTAACTATTATTTTGAATATAAATCATTGGAATCGGTTTTGGAATAATGAGTTTTGAATTTATTGGAATTGGTTTTAAAAGCATGTTTGCAAATAAATTGAATTTACACTATCTTGCACTTATCGTACTTAGCATAATTTGCTAATCCGTATTTCTTATTTGTTTTGGTTCGCCCTGTTTATCGCAATGTTAAGCAGTGTTGACTATTTTCAGGTCGAGTCATGAATGAGCATATGGGAGTCCTGGGATTTGTTTCATCTAGTTTAGGAATGTTGGTATTGTCTTTATTTTTGAGCACTCATAACCATGTTACTATTTTTATAAGTATTAATAAAAGAAAGTTGAGTTTCCGCTGCAAGTTTTGTTGTTGAGTTAAGTATTTTGAGTAGCCTTGCGTAATCACGCGGGGGTAATACGCTCAAGTCTATCTCTACGGTATAATTATATGTATCATACTAATATTTCCGTAGAAGGAGATTTGGGGGTGTTACAGAATTCAAGAAAAGTTTTTTTGCCGTTGACAAAGAGGTAATGAGAGTTTTTCTTTGATTATCTTTTCTACTAGATGTAAAAGCTAAAAGAAAGGAAGAAAGGCTGTAAATTGAGTGGAAGAAAGATAGGCCGGAAATTGAGTGAGCACCCTCAATTATGCCTTACTGTGAGTCTTGACTTGAGACATCTTAATTTTCAAATATTTTTTGATGAAATTGTAGTTATACAAGAATTCATTAACGAATATTTATATACACTTTCATCGATTTATAAAGAGTTATTTATTTATTTATTCTATTTTCATTAAAACTAGGGTACCCTACGCGCGCGATGCGCGCGAAAGAGTTAGCTCTTGCATAGAAGTTGTATTAGTGCGTAGTTACACCTTTGGTTTGGGTGGTAGACCTGGTAATTTTAATACGTACGATTTGGTTTATGTGCCTATGTAATGGTTTTGTAGAAGTATAAAAAAAAGCCGCCAAAATCTTTAATGACAATTATTTGTTAAAACCCTTAAAAGTTTGACAGTGTTATTTCAAAATTATTATTAAATAATATTTAATTGATTTGCATCCCTTCATATCTTAAGCTACTTTAGAACTTTTAATTGATTTGCATGATTCAATAATACTTAACGTATTTTTCTTCAAATGATTTTTTTGTGAGTTTGGTCATACGGACTAATAATATGTGAAATGTTCGTTGTAGCTAAAAACTTAATAATGTAAGTTCAATGTTCTACGACCATCTAATATCTATATCTATAGCTAATACTAAAGCAATAACCACTTAGTTATATTTTTCCTTTTAAATTCTCTCCATATTTAATATATATTTTTTTTCTATGATCGATTTCCCTCGATTTTAGGATTTTAAAGTTATTTATACCTCTTGATAACATCTGCTCAAATATCATTATTTAATATGAATATCATTTAAATTCCACGTTGTTTATGTGCGTGCCATCAAATAATTACAATTGAAAAGCTAATAAACCATAACAATATTTGTAATTAAAGGACAACAAAATTGTAAATAAGAAGAGCAACCACGAAGGAGTAAAAACAATTCATCTCGTGATAATAAACAAAGTCTTCGTACATACATTTTTTTTCCTTTTTAAATAATAATAATAACATATGAAGTAAAAACATTATAATTTTTTTATTTAAAATAAAGGCATTACAAGTTTTTGTTAAAAAAAAACTTTGTAGTAATTGATGGTATGTTTAATGAAAAAAAACCAATTAAATATATTAATGAGAGTAAACACATTAATGAGGATAAAAAAGTAAATATACATTTTTGTACATAATTTTGTACATATTTTTGAGGGCATAGTTGATAGCACACTATTCCTAAGAGTTATTTTCTACTTTTTGTAAGGTAGGGAAATAACTAATTTTGGTATCAACCATTTACACCCTCTCACATTAATTAGGTGCCTTTAAGGCTAATATAATTAAGCTGTGCATATAATTTTTTTTTTCTACGAGTATAATAACGACACGTCTAATAGCTCATCTTAGCCCAATAGATCACTTAACTAGAGTTTGGGAAGATGGACATGTGGATGTAATTGAAATTGTTATTGCCACTAATTATAAATAATAAATAGTAGGCTTGGGGTGGTTATTCTAATTTACTCAATCCACTTGACCTTGATGATCCGCTAAAGATATTTTGGACATACCTCCCTTTGACCAACCCTTGTAATCAACGCTAAGTGCACCAAGTCTATACTTAATGGTGAGTAAGTAGTTATTACAAGCCTAGTAGAGAAAATTTAAATATTTCATCCGTTTATATTTAGTTGACATTAGTTGACACATGTCATTTAGGAAAGTTTGCCAACGTATACTTTTAAATATAAATATCTTTAATTGCGTAAGAGCAAAAATTATAAAATTTTTATACTCGGAAACTAGATGTTGAGACGAAACTAACAAGACCTCACACAACTATGTCTTTATCTAACATTAAATCACAAAGAAAAAGTCAAAGTAAGTTCTGTGAATAGTGCACAAAGTCAAAATGTGCCAACTAAAAAAATGGAGGTAGTATTTAGCAGAGGAGAGAGAATGATAAAGCAAGTGAGCTACACTAGTAACTGCATGCAATATATAAAATTTACCCAAAAAAAAATCAAATAAAAGGCAAATTTGTAAAAAAAAAAAAAACTTTTAAAAGCACCATTTTGTAAGAAAACAAAAAACCTTTTAAAAGCTTTTTGGTTAAAAAATACCACCACGTTCATTTTTTGTGAGAGGAAACCTATTTCCTTAATTATCCTCTAATTAACTTAATTAGCCTCTAATTTCCTCCCATTTCTTCTAATTAACCACTAACCCACCCAATTACTTAATAATTATATTTAATTTATACATAAAAAAGTCACCACCCCAACCACCAACTAATTAACCACCCCTTCCCCTTCTTCCTCCGTTTTCCCCTCCCTTGGAAGCAACCCCCTCACCCATCGGACCCGCCGCCCAGATCCCCCCACCTCCGGCGACCTACCTCCACCGCCGGTGGACCATCCCTTTCCCCATTATCCCTGTTGGTGACCGCAACCTCCCTTCGAATATTTGAATCTTATATACTCAAACATGCTCAAATCAAGTTCAAATCAATTGCAATTTGTTTTCAAATCACCCTAACATCACATACGTACATAATCAAAACCAAAACAAGCAAAATGCCTATATATATATTAGATTTTACAGTTAACAACTAGTTTACCAAACACTCATACTGAATTATTTATTTTCACAGCTAGCAGCTAGTTGCTAGTTGACAACTAACGGCTACACATACAACTAACAACCACCATCACAGCTAACAACTACCTCTATAGCTATATTTTACCGAGCGCGCCATAAAACACAAGTAAAAAAACAAAAGAGAGTACCCAAAAAATTAAAAAACCATTGGCGGCAAACAATTAAAGATCAAACGGATAGAACAATGCATCAAAAAAATATCCAGTTAATCAGAGTCGTACAATTGCACACGTGTAGAGGGCGCGCACAGGAGGGCAAAATCGTCCAGCTAAATATCTCTCTCTTTAACCTACCTTTTTTTTTGCCGTCGTAAAAATCTTCTTTCTCTCTCTAACCTAAACCAATTTCCCCTAATTTTATTAAATTAGGGTTTATCCTCTCTCCCAATCTAGGGTTTACGACATTGAACTTCTGCTGCAATGGGAGTTCCAGCGTTTTACCGGTGGTTAGCAGAGAAATATCCGTTAATTGTTGTGGATGTAATCGAGGAAGAAGAAGTTGAAATCGATGGAATTAAGATTCCAGTTGATACCAGTAAACCTAATCCTAATCTCGAGTATGATAATCTTTATCTTGATATGAATGGAATCATTCATCCCTGCTTTCATCCTGAGGATCGGGTAATTGGTTTTTATTTATTTTTTCTTAATGTTATGTTATTTGGAGTTGATTATTGTTTTTTTTTTTTTAAAAAATTTTTATTTTGGGTTTGATTTTCTGTAAATTTATGATTGTTTAGTTCAGGAGAGCTGAATTTGTTAGTTTTAGCTGAGATTAGATTTTTATGATGGAGATTGTAATCTTAGGATTGCGGTAGTTTGCTATTGAAGTTGGTATGGATCGCTTAGTAACTTGAAATGTGTGGTGCTTTTGATTTCCGGGAAATAGTTTGCGTGGTGCTAAGTTGCATGGTGCTGGAGATTTAAGGTTAATTGAGGTAATTTGTTATGGAGAGGATATGAGTGGTTTGTTTAATTGAAATGCGTAGCGCTTTTGATTTCCGGGAAGTAGTTTGAGTAGGTCTAGGTTGCATTTTGCTGGAATCAGAGTAAAGGAAATGGGTGGTTTGCTATGGAGAGGAAATGGGTGGTTTGATTAATTGAAATGTTGTGCACTTTTGATTTCCGGGAAGTAGTTTGGGTAGGGCTAGGTTGCACGGTGCTGGAGATTAAAGATTTTATGACTGGGATGATATGCTACTGGGATGGATTTTTGATGGCTTGATTACGTGAAATGTATGGTGCCCTATGAAGATATAAGATGTCAATACCTCTCATATGGAATAAGCAATGTGGACCCAGAACAAACGTTGTACTTTGGCATATGGGATGGCGGGTTTGTGATTCATGCTTTTGATTCCCGGGGAATATTTTGCCAATGCCAATTCGCCTCTCCTTTAATTCAGGGGTAGGGTATCATAAGTCCATATGTATATTTTTTACAGTTAGTTTTTATGCTTAGAGTGTGATCACTTGGGCTTGTAATGATGCCAGATAGGTTCCATATTATATTTCAAGTGGTTAGGAGGTTTGCCTACTACTAGTATGATGTATGCATCAGCTTCGTAGTGACTTGATTATTCCTGGTAGAGGGTAGGTACGCGAGACAGTGAGATTGTGAAACAATAGGGGATATGTTTCATTGTCGAGAGGGGAACAACCTAGATCACCAGATTGCGAGTCAATAGGAGATAGGCATGATGAAGGAGTTCAGAGTATTGAGACCAAAAGGACAATTTTCTATCTCTGCCATCAACTCATCAAGTGGCCATCATTTATGTTGCACCAATACGGGTACGGGGGCAAATACAGGTACGGGGATGGAAACGGAAAACGGCAAATCTAAAAATTCCAGAGTACGGGGACGGCTTTGGGGACGACGATATTTTAAAATATAATTTTTAAGTATAAAAAATGGAGCATTGTAAAATTTTTAATGCAACAAAATAAATTGATAATACAAACAATTTAGTTTAATATAACACAAGTACACAACATTTAAAATAAGAACAAATCATGAAATCAGAAACATAAAAGTAAAAATAAAAAAATCATGAAATCAAAAGCATTAAAACAAAATAAAAGTGTCCACCAATACTTCTTCCGTTGCATTGCCCACCTCGAAAGCTCCATCATTGTTGCCCTTATTTTGCCATTATTACTCTCAAGTTTTACAATTTATATCCCACAATTTTAATAACAGAATCTAATTATGCATTATGAAGAGTGTAGCAAGGGTAGTGATTGAATTGGGAAATTAGGGTTTCAAAATTGGGGAAAAAGAGAGGGGGATTTTTGAAGGCCGCCTCTGCCAAACTCCACTGCCGAGAGTTTTGTAGTGTGAAACTGTGAATTTATGGGTTGACAAACTCAAAACAAGTATTTAAAATGCCCAAAATTTCACTTGGGGACGACGTTCAGCCTCACTCGCGTCCCCAGAAATGTCCCCAAAAAGTCAACCCGTCCCCAAGGCGTATCCGTACCCGTGACGTCTTGGGGAATGGGGGACATCCGCCATAAGGCGTCCCCGTGCAACATAGGCCATCATATTGTGTGGTGGCTTATTGGCTAAGTCTCTGGAACTTAAATGATTTTTGAGATGATCATTAAGGCATGCTTAATTAGCAGGTTGCAATAGTCGATCAGTAAATCACCAGAAGTGGAGGATTGATTATAAGCAGTTTGCAATTGTCAATCTCTTGAACTTAAATACTGATGCCTTGAGGTTTGAGGATTTTATTCACAATCATCAATTCAAAGCCATTGCTACTTTGTCATTAGTAAACCACCAAATTTAAGTGGAGGATTAGCTTGTATGTAATAGAAAAAATGGAATTTTCTTGTACTTTTGGTATTTGTATTTTGCCTCTTTCTTCTTGATATATTTTTGATCAAGTGGGAGGAGGTGCCATTTTTTCAAATGGTTTGGTATGACTGTATCATAAAGTCATCATAGACTTGTAGGTTATAGACTCGTAGGTTTGTTTTCTCATTATATTTAATTATTAGATAATTATTAGAAGTAGAAGCTTGCTTATGATGTAAAAGAGGTAAAGCAAAATTTGCTGGATTTTAAAGTTAAAACACTGCACAATGAATCTAATTAAGTATCAGGAAAAGGCCAGAAGTTTCCTTATTTTCCTGTGTTCTTGTTGCTAGCCTTTTTTCGCCATTTACAAACCTCTTTGTGAGTGGAATTTTTAATTTTCAGGTTGAATGTTATATTTTTCGTGTCTGGCCATCATACCTTCTTATGTCCTTTAGATATTCGCTGAGTGGGTCTTCCGCCTATTTGGGCACAATGAATCTAATTAAGTCTCAGGAAAAGGCCAGAAGTTTCCTTATTTTCCTGTTTTCTTGTTGCTAGCCTTTTTTCGCCATTTATAAACCTCTTTGTGAGAGGAATTTTTAATTTTCAGGTTGAATATTATATTTTTCGTGTCTGGCCATCATCCTTTCTTATGTCCTTTATATATTCGCTGAGTGGGTCTTCCGTCTATTTGGGGACATCAATGTTTTGATCAATTAGGCTTGAGATTTCTATATTACATTGAAAAATCTAATAATTTTTGTGCATTTTCAGTATGTCTGATCCTTTTTCTTCATTTTTATTCAGCCTTCTCCAGCAACATTTGAGGAGGTGTTTCAAAATATGTTCAACTACATTGATAGGCTTTTTAACATGGTTCGTCCTAGAAAGCTGCTATACATGGCGATTGGTGGGTTTATTGATCTTTTACCAATTATTTCAAACCCTTGTGCATGGGATATCTGCATTAGAATTATACTAATACCACAATAACTGCTTTCAGATGGTGTTGCTCCTAGAGCCAAGATGAATCAGCAGCGTTCAAGGCGTTTCAGGGCTGCTAAAGATGCAGCCGAAGCTGTATGTGATTCATTATAATTGATACTTCTAGATCTTCGTTCTTCATGAATCATCAACTTGTATTTTTTTGGTTTCATTTAGGCTGCTGAAGAAGAACGTTTACGGCAAGAATTCGAACAAGAGGGAAGAAAGCTTCCTCCAAAAGAGGAGTCACAAACCTTCGATACAAATATTATTACTCCTGGAACAGAGTTTATGGCTGTATTGTCTATTGCATTACAATATTATGTTCACCTGAGAATAAATAATGATCCAGGGTGGAAATCTGTCAAGGTATTGCTTTAAAGTTTAAGGCTTTTGCATTAAATTCAGGCATTTGGTTGTTTTGGAGCATTTGATGGGTGTGCAGGGTTCTAATTCTCCATGGTCGAATATTGAAGGTTATATTATCTGATGCAAATGTTCCTGGGGAAGGGGAGCACAAAATTATGTCATACATACGCCTTCAAAGGAATCTTCCTGGTTATGATCCAAATACACGCCATTGTCTATATGGATTGGTATTATCACTTCATTTTCTGCAGTTACACCCAAAATAAACCTTTCATGTGCTCTTTTTATAATGATAAATATTTTTGACAGGATGCAGATTTGATCATGTTGGCACTGGCGACCCATGAAGTTCATTTTTCGATTTTAAGAGAGGTATGCTGTTCTTTTGCTTCTCTTTTCCTTCTGTAGTAGTTTTTGTTGATTTTTCATTGATTTTGTGGTAATTTTAAAATGAATTATTTTGATTGTTAATGCAGGTTGTATTTGTTGCCGGGCAGCAAGATAAGTGCTTCCTATGTGGTCAGGTTGGCCATTTAGCAGCAAATTGCGAAGGCAAGGCAAAGAGGAAGGCTGGTGAATTTGATGAGAAAGGTGGTGATGATGCTGTTTCCAAAAAACCTTTTCAGGTTTGCCATTAATTTTATATTATATTAGAACTGTTTTTCATCACGGAAGTAGGAAAACAAATAATTTTCGTGTGTTTTCATATTTTGATACTTTTCTTCCATAACTTTGAGCCTTTTGTTGCAGTTCCTGAATGTGTGGACTCTCAGGGAGTATCTGGAGCATGAGATGAGGATTCCCAATCCTCCTTGTAAGATTGATTTTGAGCGCATTGTAGATGACTTCATCTTCATCTGCTTTTTTGTTGGCAATGACTTTTTACCTCACATGCCCACCCTGGAAATCCGTGAGGTTCGTATATTTTTTTGCCCTTCTGTTGCTATGTTCTCATGAAGAATTTGTATTAGTCAATAGCATATATATTCTAAACCTGCCAATATGATTAGCCTTGTAAGAGTTGTATCTAATTTATGTTCTTGGCAGCTATAGTTTGGTCGATATTGCTATAGAGTGTGGTGGTGAAGAGAGTGTGTTAAATCCATCTCATTTGGTCTTACTTGGATCAGGCGTGGGGCTACAATAAGATTATTGTGCACCCGTGCATAAGTTATCATTTTTTTAGCTGACTGTTATCTTGTAATCATGCTCATGTTGCCCTTTTAGGCGCTGGAGTTAGCATTTTTAGAAGTTAAACACTCTAGTATTAAAACACCAAATTTAGAAATAAAAGAATCTTGTGCAAAATGACCCTAAATCAGGTCCATTTGAGACAGTTTTGTATATGCATTTTAAGTAGACTGTTTTTCCTTTGTTTGTTTATTGGTATGAGAGGAAGTTGGTGGTTTCACTGATGCAAAAATGTAAGCGCAGACCTTATTTACTGTCTCTTATTCATCATTTATCTCGCTGTTTATCAGGGTGCAATAAACTTGCTGGTGGCTGTGTATAAGAAGGAATTTAGTGCAATTGGCGGGTATCTGACCAATGGAAGCAAGGTATTAAGATGATTGGGTGCTTTTATATGTAGGCCCGTTAATAGTGGCGGTAGTCCTTTTTTTTTAAGCTTCTTGCATGGATAGCTGGTAGGATAAAGTTTACTCTGTGTATGTGCAGCCTGACTTAAGTAAAGTTGAGCAATTCATTCAAGCTATTGGATCATATGAAGATCAGATCTTTCAGAAGAGGGCTCGGTTGCACCAGGTTAGTTATTTCCTATATGCAGAATAGTGGGTTGTTGTGGTTGAACGAGCTATCAATTTATTGTAGATGCTGATATTATTAGGCTGCCGTGTTTCCCTTCATGTTTGGAGATTGGAAATAGGTGTTATATTTGTTCCAACAATCTGTACCACAGATGTTGCCTTAATTCCCAAGCACTTTGATATTGGTTGTAATTAATAATGCTTGTTGGATTAAAGGTTGTGCGGTTTTAATAGTAAGTTTTAGAGGAGGTGGAAATATGTAATGAGCAGTTTATAAGTACTCAATATGCTTTTCTTGATTGTTCAGCGTCAAGCAGAGAGGATAAAAAGAGACAAAGCTAATGCCAAAAGAGGAGATGATATGCAACCACAAGTTGTGCCTGAGTCCTTAGTCCCCGTGTCACGATTTCACGGTTCTCGCCTTGCTTCAGCTCCATCACCTTCCCCCTTTCAAAAGGGACTAGGCGGGAGTTCAGAAAGTAAGCCTCAGAAAATGGCACGTACTTCTGGAGCAACAATTGGCGCTGCTATTGTTCAGGCTGAAAATAGTCTTGAAATGGAAGTATGTTTTTTTACTTTTGAGCCACTTACACAATTTCTCTTGTACTTTTGAAGAAGTTACTGTCTTCATATTACTCTGAAATAATTGTTTTTTCTTTGTTCTTAAGGCTCATGAAAATAAAGAAGATTTGAAAGCAAAGCTTAAAGAGTCCATTCGTGAGAAGTCCGATTGTTTTAACTCAGATGTCCGGGAGGAAGATAAGGTTTATTTTGATTCCATCCTTTATTTCTGTCTGATTGATATTTTAATCGTAGCATTTTCGTTCTGGTATTAATGAAATAATATATAAGTTGGATTGTTTACTTGTGATGCTTTATGTAACTGGTATATTTGAAGTACGAGTAGTATTATTGTGTAAAGTCCATTAATATAGTCAGCTGGAATATGCAAGTTATAGAATCTCAGTATTATTTTAGTTCTTGTATTCCCTATCATTTCCGTACCTTAAATTTGGGGATTAATAGGCATAGCTTATGTGCCACATAACTTTTAACTCTTTAGAATTTCCACCTTTCATTTTGGACCTTCTGGTGCATACGGACTATAGTGGCTTGAGGGAGTCAGTACCATGGCAGTAGGTGAATGTTTGCTGATTGATATTGTAAGTTACGATAGTTTTATATAATTTGATGTACCTCAACTAATTTAGCTTTATTCTTTAACTTATAGCAGTTTCTAGTGGTTACTGAATATACAAGTGGTTGATTGGAAACGGCTCTACTTAATGTTAATATGAATTTTGGAAGGACACGTACTTTGCAAATAGTAGTGGGAACTTGGTACTTCATGTCCTTATTCATTATAGTTTCCAGTTGGGGTTATATATATGATGTATGCAAATTTTGCTATGATGTACGCAAGGTAGTCATCTTAATTGTTTCGGGTGATATGAGAAGGAATGGGGTTGGTACCTTTAAACAATAAATTTAGTTAAGTTAATTTTTCTTTCTCTTATACTTCTCTTCTTCATTGTACCATAGATATCTCATACTCTTGATGTTATGCTAGTTGCTACATTTGGCAGTCAAATTCTTTCTATTTGTGGTTTATATTATTTGTATCTGTTAGACATAATTACTGATGTTAAATTTTTTCTAAGTCTAACTACCAATTTCCAGAGTTCTCATTCCTAGTTGCTAATGTTATTATCAAGTTTTAAGAATTTTTTGTATCACTTTTGGAGGCTTATTTTACACCGTTTCATTTTGAATCAGATCAAATTAGGAGAGCCTGGATGGAAGGAAAGGTACTATGAAGAAAAGTTCTGTGCAAAATCTTTAGAGGAAATGGAAAGCATTCGTAAGGATGTTGTAAGTTGCATACTCTGCTTTCTTCAAAAAAAAAAAAAAAAAAAAAAAAAGTTGCATACTCTGCTTGCTCTTTTGAGATTTATTGTTACATATGTTCTTTGGTGATGCTTTCTTGAATATGTTTGTTTCCTATGTTTTGGGCCCTCCTAGCTCATATTTCTTGCATAATGATCTGTATTTTCATTTGGTGTCATGACTGTTTGTTTTTTACACTCGGATTAGCTTCTTTTGAGCTGTCTAATGGGGTTTTGTTGGGTGTTGATGATGTAGAATAAATGATTACTTGCATTTATTATTCTCAATATTTGCTTGTTAATTGCCTTAAGCTAAGACTTGCCTTTTAGCAATAAAGTTGAAACCCGAATTTGTTCTTACTTTTCATGTATTGCAAAATTTCTAGTTCTTTGAAAGATTTTTGAGGATGCTATGTTATATAGTGGACTATCCTTGGGCACCTTGGCTTTTGTATCATAATGGGATAAGTTGTGGCTCTTGAATTACTTTCCCTCATTTTTTATGCTGCAGAGTCTTGTTGTTGTCACTGTTTGATTCTATGCTGGTAGGAATAGCTGAATCTGTGACGTACCTTTCTTACGGTGACAAGTAAACTAGCTAGACTAGAGCAATATTTGGGACCTTGATCATTACTAATGGGCTCATTGTTGAAGCACATGAGCACCTAGTTTATGTATCAGGAGATTGAAATCGAAACAATGTTGAATAAAAATTAGTTCTGTCAGTGGGTGGGATTGAAGGTTGATGCTCTTTATGGATGTCATGAAGTTGTTGCTCAGTTACTTTTAATATATACACGTATAATGTATGGTATTAAGGCTTTGATTGATTGATAAGAGTGTATAATGCTGTTTTGTTCCTAATGGCCAAAGTTGGAACATTGACACTCTTTTGTAAATTGAGTATACACTAGGGTTTTATATGGATTAAAAAAGATAATATACTTGTGAAGGTGATGAGAATATTTATCAAGATGCCTTCTTTAGTTCTTTACATGGGCTGTGACCAGATAATTTTTATATGGTGTTATGTAGAAGTCTTTCTCTACTAGTGTGTTTTGTTTACTGTTTCAGTTTATCCGGACTATTAGATTAATATTTTGGTTTCAGGTCTTGAAGTACACAGAAGGCTTGTGCTGGGTCATGCATTATTATTATGAAGGAGTCTGCTCATGGGAGTGGTGAGTTAGTTTGAACCTATTTCAGGTCTTTTGATTTTTTGCCTAAACGTCTTGTTGCCTCCTATGTCAATCATCAATTTACAGAACACAATTCATTAGAAATGTGTTTTTATTTCTTGTCACATTTGAGTGAATGGTGTTTTTATATGAACTGCCTACTTGGCATGCACTCAGAATTTTGAAGTTGAATCATCAATGATTTTGTAATTGACAAATTTGTTTCAACTTATTGTCTCCTTATCTTGTCCCACGCCATTTCGAATGAATTATGAGGTTAAATGGCTCATTTTAAATTAACTTACCCTATGACTAACTTGCACAATGAGGCAATGATATGATTCTTTGGGAGGGCCGGAGCACATAGATATTTTTCAATGATTGCCTATTTTGTTTACATGACTGCATTTTTGGCGGATTTTCTACATTGGGGTGTGTATTTTTGAAGCATTAATTTGAAGATATAATTGTAGCACCTGGTTTGTTTTCTTCCCATGTTTAATGTATTTTTTTAAATTTTATTTTTTTTAATCTCATGTTTACTTTACAGGTTCTATCCATATCATTATGCTCCCTTTGCTTCTGATATTAAGGATGTTGCACACCTAGATATCAGTTTTGAGCTTGGTTCTCCCTTCAAGCCATTTGATCAGCTTATGGGAGTCTTCCCTGCTGCAAGGTTGTTTTTGTTACTGTTTCTCTCTTTTCTAGTTGCTGAGTATAGTGTACTAATGATGATTTCTTTCAGTTCCCATGCACTTCCTGAGACTTATAGGAAGTTGATGAGCGATCCTAACTCCCCAATTATTGATTTCTACCCAACAGGTATGTATCTTATGAAGAATGGTTTCAATATTTAAGGACAACTGATGAAAATTAATTAGGTTCAATTTAAATAATACAGATTAGGTTCAATTTAAATAATACAGAGTAAAGGTTGCTGTGGTTTTTTTTTTTTTTTTTTTTTTTTTTTTGTTTTTTTTTTTGGTGTTACTTATCTCATGAATGTAAAGGGTATTCATAGCTTGCCGACATTATATATCATTGTTGTGCTGCATACTACAGGTTCTATTTGAATTTGCTCTATTTCCTCCACGGAGTGTGTGGGTGGTCAGCTTTGTTGAGCCTTGTAACAAGGAAGGGGGGAAGGGGTCTAACCTGTCTAAGTTGCGGGTTAGATTTGAAGGGGCATTAATATTATGTATTGCAGGAGATATATATGTTTGTGTTTTTATTTTCTTTAGTTGTCTAGACTCTGAACTTGTTGATAAGGAACATGATGGATGCTTTCTTTCCTTTGTAGGGTTTTGGGTTAGAGATGAAAATTCATGGTCTTTTTAATTGAATAAATAATTTCTTTACTTTTAGATGATGCAGATGAATGGTAATTAGAAATTTAAATGAAGGGAAAATAAGTATGGTTGTTGATTAACAGCTGTGTTTCATCAAATGTAAATCTGCCTACTAGATTATGTTTAACTACGCGCATATATGTTCCTCTTTCAGATTTTGAAGTGGACATGAATGGGAAGCGTTTTGCTTGGCAGGTCTCTATTCTTGCCTTGGCCATATTTTTTTGGGCTTCCTATGTAATATTGCCTTGAAATTTGACAATTTTTGCTTGGGAATGTTACAGGGCATTGCTAAATTGCCTTTTATTGATCAATCCCGCCTTCTTACCGAAATTGCAAAAGTTGAACATACTTTAACGGTATGTGTTTCGGAGTGACTGATGACCTAATGTGATGTCTGGTCTCGTGACAATGTTAGTTGTTCTGGTCTAGGTACTAATCCTGATAATCTACTGTGTTTCTGTAGGCAGAAGAAAAGAGAAGGAACAGTATCTTGTCGGACATGCTGTTTGTTTCTGTGTCGCATCCATTGTCCCCTTATATATTTTCACTTGATGATCGCTGTAAGCAAATGAAAGAGGGAGAAAGAGTACTAGTCAAAGAAAAAATCGACCCTAAGGCCAGGTATTTCTGGGGCTGTTGATGCTATTTGAATATTAATTAGGTATTTGTGTCCTTGTGCTTGTGTTTGTGTCTAAATTCCTATATGCTTTTATGTATTATTCTCTAGTAAAGTTTTTTGAGTGGACTAGTGATAATGATGATTCTGGTCTCATCTATGTTTTGTATATCATGTTGTCTTATCCATTTGGGGTTGAGCATATACATGGTGCACAATCACTTTATAGGAATTATTGTACGGAAGAAGAATGACAAACAACTTGGTCTTCTCAAAAGATTTTTCCAACAAGTTTTTTTGATGTGTGATGTGCATAGTAGCTTATGTTAACCAAGTCTTTGAGGCTGCATTACTCGGTTCCTCCACCTACCTTGCTAGATTTTTCCAACAAGTTTTTTTGATGTGTGATGTGCATAGTAGCTTATGTTAACCAAGTCTTTGAGGCTGCATTACTCGGTTCCTCCACCTACCTTGCTAAATTTCTGTCGTACTTGTCACATGTCTGAGTCAGATAATGGTTTCAGTCTTGAAACATATTAGTAAATCTCGGAATAAATTTAGGGTACAGCGTCTGGGTATACGACCTAGATGATGTGGAAAAGTTTTCCGCCAACAGTTTCCCCTGTTATTGGGGTGAGGGTGCTTCTTTTCTTGGGCTTGTTATGTTCTCTCTTGAGTGGGGATGCAGTGATGCATCTTTGCATCAATCCATGTCTTTTATGATCCACATTCAGCAGGTTAATATAGTCTAGGGAAGGCTTTAGTCTTTTGGGGAATGGAGATTCATGGTTGCTGTGATTTGCTCTAGATCAAGTAATCTACTTAGGCATTTTCCACATTGGAAACCTTTTTCCTGCTTTCTACTTCAATTTAAATCATGTCTGTTTGTGCCATCAGTGAGTTTTGAGATCAATTCGTACATTTTCTGATGTGGTTTAGGGCTACTTGCAGTGGGGGGATGAATGGTTACGTTTGCCTTTGTGCTGGAGACCCTTGCCCTCCTATTTTCAGATCCCCGGTTTCTGGAATGGAAGACATTGTAGACAATCAAGTCATGTAAGATATAACCTCCACTTTTGTAGTGTGAACCTGTGGTTATTTATGACCATGCTGTATCTTTGACATTCTAATATTATGGTTTCTCTGTAGTTGTGCAATATACAAACTCCCAGAGTATCACAAACACATAGCACGGCCACCACCAGGGGTGAAATTTCCAACGAAGGTAATAAGTTCTCATATATTGAATCTAAATTGCTGCTGCCAGTACATTTACTTCAATATAGTATATGTTTCTTTTAAATTAGTGATTTCTTTTTGAACTGTTAAATATCATTAGTAAATTCGCAGTGTTATGCTCTGCACCTGAGTGAATGGTTCCCCTTCTTTTCATTGGGCTTTCTTTGGGCCCTGAAAAGTTCTTGTGAAGAACAGTTCTGTCCACATTAGTAACTTCAGATATTCCAAGCAACCATAATGTTACATCAGCCTGCTTGCCCTTTGAATTACGTTTTTTACATGCTTTTAGCATTTCTATGTCTGAGACATTGTGGAGGCTTAAAAACTCCATCTCCTCAGTGTATCTTTGATTTACAAGTTGGGTATGAAACAATTGTGGCAATATTTAGTGTTAGTGAAAGATTATGCCTTCATTTAAACTTGAAGAGTGAGCATTTACCCAAGTTCAGGTCAGTGTGAAGGGGAGTGAATCTCTAGCTTCAACAAAATTACTATTATCCGGATCAACCTGGCTTCTCTTGGTTTTGACTTCTGATGAGCAACTTGAAATTTGTATTGTATTAAAAGTGGGTTGTGTTTAGAGTCCCGCTTGGACCTTCCTCAGGTGCTTGCCAGTCTTTAATTTTACATCTTGACTGTGTACATTGTAATCATGAATCCTGTTATGGTTCTTTCAATTTTCTGCTTTTCTATAGGTATTGATTTTGTATAGGTTGCTAAATTTACCATTCACTGTTCTTGTTGCTGGTAGTCTGCATCTATTCCTTTTTAGTTAGTGTTGTTGATTGTATGGTTATATCTTCCCTAGATTTTACTTCGGGGTCTGGGGTGGATAATGATATTTCCATGTTTTTGACAAGCCATGGGTTCCTTTTTTCTGCACTCAGGTACAATGATCTGTGTTTCATTAAATCCCCACATGTGTGACTTGCAATCTCTTGTTTGCACGCTGGCTAACAGCTTCCCTCTGCCTTTTTTTTGACTGCTAAATGTCCATCTTTCTGTGGCTCATATAAATTTTATGGCAGATTGTCTCAATGGGAGATTTGAAAGAACCTGTCTTATGGCATGAGGATAATGGAAGAAGGCATATGGATAATGGAAGAAGGCATATGGATAATGGTAGAAGGCATATGGATAATGGAAGAAGGCATATGGAAAATGTAGGGCGGCATACGGACAGTCAAAGGTATACTTTTTAATCTCCCACTTAATAATTTAGTCAGAAGGTGGAAAATTTGGATCCATAATGTTTAGATTAGGCCTTCATATATCTGTCTGTTCTGGGCAGGTCAAACCCCCCTGGGAGCATATCTGGTCGTCAGCTCGGTGAGGCAGCTCATCGTCTGGTGATTAATAGTTTATCAGTGAGGGCAGATCAGAGTGGATATGCCAGAGCTCCAGCTTATGCAACTGCCTCTGCTGCATATGGACCTGTCAACCCACATCCAGTTAACAGTTACTATGGTCAGGAACACAGTGGGATAATACCACCTCTTAGAGCAGCCTATCCGGGCCCTGGACATCAGCGACCTCCTGGTGTTGCACAAATCCATCACAGTCGGCCATACAGTTCACCTGCTTCCCGCCCCCACCATGGTGCAAGAGTTAATCTTTCAGCTCCCGTTCAGGGATATTATCCCCCTGGACCTCATCAAAATGGGTCTCAGTACTCTCCTGCTGGGCCTGCAGCTCCTGTTGTACCTGGAGCCTACCATCACCAGAGTGGGCAAAGCTACGGTGTTGGTGGCTATAATCAGTGGGGTGGGCGCCCCCAGTCTCACAATTCTGGTAGAGGGGGTGGTAGAGGATATGGTAATAGTTCCCAACAAGGAGGAAACCGTTACTCTGCATTCGAAAGAGGATCAAGTCGTAGGCCACCATCTAGTCGTGGCCGGTAGTAAAATTACTAGAATTTGAGCTAAAGATGTCTGAGATAGGTAGAGCTGTAAAATATGCAATTTCGGATTATAGCATTTTGTAGCGTTCTTTCAGCTTCATATTTGTGTAATTTTTCCCCGTCTCATTTTTTAGAGTTTAAAACATATAGGCGCTTTTCCTTTGTCATAGTTGTATTGTATTTATTGTTGTACAATATCATCTGCCAATCTTGGCCATAAAAAATTTAAGCAGAAGTATTTTTTTTCAGGAAAGTACGACTGCATATGTTCTTTACAGAGTAACTCTTTTATCTTAATGTTGATACGGGAACAATTGTTATTCATCTGCTGTGACTTGGTTGTTTCTTGTAGTGCCTTTGATAGTAGGCAGACCCAGTTGATCTGCTTGATAGGGTTAAAATTGTCATTTTTGCAATAAAGTGAAGGGCAAATTTGTAAATCTATCCCCTTTCTTCTTCCTTGATCTCCTTCTTCCTCCTGCGAACACCATCAAAACCACTGCTATCTTCTTCCTACATCTCATTTCTCCTTCGATCCATAACCAGAAATTGACCACAACCTTCATCTTTTACCTGCAATTCGACTAGGGGTGTCCGTTCGGTTTTCGGTTTGGATTTAGTCCAAATCCGATCCAATCCGAAATATAATTCGGTTTTCAATTTTCCAATCCGATCCGATTCGAATTTCTCTCTTGATCCAATCCGAATTAAAATTCGGTTATTTGGATCCGATCCGAAAATCCGAATTATAATACATTATTTTTTTAAGCGCCTAATACAATTATAAAAATAAAGCTTACTATAAATAAAAGTCTTTAAAATCATGATTAAAATACATAGTTCAACGTCAAGTCATTAATTAATTAATACAAAGTCTCTCTAATTTATTTTATGTAGTATTAAGTATTTGAGTTAAACTTCAAAATATACAGAAATCCATATTTATACAAGCTTAATTTTACAATTCGGTTTTCGGTTTGGATTGGATCCAACTAGGGTCAATCTGATCCAATCCGAAAATCTTAATTTCCAAAAAATCTCAATCCGATCCGATCCGATTTAAAGTTTGGATCCGATCCGAATTGATAATTCGGTTTGGATTTCGGTTTTTATCCGAATTATGGACACCCCTAAATCCCACTACCACCTTCATCTTCCCATGAGCCAACTAGCGACCACCATCTTCATCTTCCTCCTGTGAACCCACACCGACATTAACAACGGCGAAGTTGTCGAATTAAACGAAAATCCTATGGAGATTTTGATGTCCAAGTTAATGCTCAAACAATGTATGATTTGGGGTATGTAAAGGAGAAATAGTGGGCATTAGTCCTCTTTTTGTGGCAAGAGAATGACCATATTGGGCCAAGTATTTGACCTCTTCGGCCATGAGCCCATTGTACTTATGTGGGCCATATTACTTCAGACTAAAATGAATATATCTATTTCAGTACTCAAATAAAAATGTACAGAGTTCCATTTGATTACTACATGCGAAACCAATCCTTAAAATTGTGAAAATGAGTTACAAGTTTTCTCTTTAAGAACTAGTCCAATGGTTATAACTAGTGACTTGCTTGCAATCTACTCCGTAATATATATATTTAAAGGGGAGTTTTTTCCCGAGTTATTAGAGAGCCATGTAGGATTTAATTTTCTTAACGCGCCATGTAGGATTATAATTTCAGTTGTACCCAATAAAATAAGAGATTATTAATTTCTTTTAAAATTAAATAATTCAAATGTCATGTAAGCAAAATTGGCGAATGAGATTTTTAAGCTTAAATTAATTAAATATAAAATATTATCTTTTGACAATATGAATTTTATCTAAATATATAACAAAGTAGCACATAAATAAAAAAAAATAATTAAAATTTCAAACAAACCGTGCATCGCACGGGCTTCATCTAGTTTTAAATAGTTCCTAGTTACTGGCTTGATCATTGGAGCAAGAATATCCAACTAAGCTAATTTGGTTGAAAAAAACTTGCTAAAAAGAAATGCGTTTTAAAATACTTACTCCACTTTCTTTTTCCGGCCGTTTTGAAATACTTGCTACATTTCCTTATTTGAAAAGCTTTTATAACATTTAATTAATTTTCCCTACCAAGTGAACCTAACAATATTAATTTCATATTCCCTTTCCTTCAATTCTCCCCTCTACTTTTGATTTTTTACAATTATATATTCTTCCAACAACCCCACTACCTTCATATTTTATTACTTTCTCCAATTTATCCTAAAACTCAGCGCATGAAAAAATGGAGCAAGTATTTAAAAACGGAGGGATTATATAGTAATTAAGATGAAAACAACTAGCCTCTTAGAGATACCTTTGTTGATAGCCTCTTAGTGGCACTTGTGGAGTGTTGTAGCTTCCAGTTAAAAAAGGGGTCTATTATGCAATTGCAAGTTGTAGTTGTATTGTTGTTGTTGTCGTCGTCCTGAATGGCGATGTCAGTTTCTTGATGAATTTTTGTTAAGTTGTCAAAGTTTAGTTTATGGACCCTATTTGAAAGTAATGGATTCTAAATCAATGAATGCACGTACACTTGTAATTGCCATTATGACAAGAATTTTATTGGCCAGTTTCTTTCTCAAGCCGAGGGGAAGGGTGGGTAGGTGGAATGCAACTGACAAGAATAAGGGGGTGACTTGCTAGCAGTGAGTAAAGTTAGGGATGTGATTAGGGATGTCAGTGGGGCGGGTCAAGTAGGAGACCCGCCCCATTCTCGCTCCAATGGGGCGGAGATGGGTCTCGGTTTGGCGGGTGGTGGGGCGGGGATGGGGATAAAAACCATACCCGCTATGGGTGATGGGGGTGGGGGTGGATTTTAAGTTATACCCGCCCCGCCCCACCCGCCCCACTTCGTACCCGCCCCATCCCCACCTCATACTCACATCTATATATCTTTTAAAGCAAAGTTACATACTTTTATTCTATTTATAAAATAATTACATGAAATACAATATTAATTATAACTCTGTACGACAGTTATATTATAACACAAAAATGTTTATAGAATGTTTTATTTTATAATTTGTATTACCTATGTAAGATTGTGTATTTGAGATACAGATATTAGGTAGATCTTGGGTGGGGATTAGGCGGGTCTTTGGTGGGGATTAGGTGGGGATGGATATCCAAGTGGGGGGTGGGGCGGGGATGGTATTGGAGTTGTACCCGGTGCGGCGGGGATGAGGATGAAAATTGGACCCGCCGCGGGGATGGGGATGAAAATATTAGGTGGGGATGGGGATGGGAAGGCCAACATCCACCCCGCCCCATTGACATCCTTAGGTGTGATGTTTATGTGATCGAAAATACAGTTATGCCCTACTCTCTTTGATACATAAATTAGTTAAAGAATTATACAAGATTAATATAATTAAAATTGTTGCCATATTATATAGAAAATTTATATGGAAATATTAAAGTGACACAAACCCAAGTAAAATACATTCAATAAACATATCAATATTATCAAAACTAAAAATTGGCTTATTTGACATTTTTTTTGTATGAAAAATGACATAAATCAAACAAAATTTAATACGGAGTAATAAATTAAATAAAAATTGTCTCATATATTTAGCTCCACATAATGTAAAATATACCTGCAATTTAGGATAAAAAAAAATTCAATAACATTAGTAGAAATTGCCATACATCAATCAAGTCATAATTGCCAATTTATGAGCAAATTAGATAATTACAATCATCTTTATTACGTTATAATAATCATGATTTATAAATAAGCTAAATTTAGAGATAACATTTATAACACTACCCCATCAATGAAATCTCAAAAAGCTAAAAATTAGTACCAATCCGAAACTAATTTGCCAGGTCGATGCAAAACTTTTTAAAATTAGTATTGACATTCCACTAATCTTTATGTGAAAGTTAGCTTATGTGGAATTTTGGTGAAAGCCAATTTATCTCGTCACAGTATGTAAATTGATATCACGTGTGATTATTGCCAATTATTACAGATTGTAATTAATCGGCTATTAACTTTAAAACTATAAATCTCACTTTCTTTCATAATTACAATCCATCAATTACCATGTATTCGACGACTCTCTTTCATCTATAATTCTTGTACAAATCAATGAGAAAAATATGACGTTCATACAATAACTCGAGACATCGGTCAGACCTTAAAACCCCTAATGTGAATATGAGATGAGCCACACCTCACACCCAAAAACAACAAAGAGATTATGAGGCAAACCGTATAAGAATTAAGAAACCGATGCTTCTTCTATTAAAAAAAAACAAAAATAAAAGGTAAAAAAATACAAAAATTGATGAATTAATGACGAAAAGTAAGCATTGGTAGAATACAAAAATATAGTGTAAATTTCTTGGGGTTTGTTTGTTTTGGTGTGTTTCTGTATTCATTTGCAAAATTACCACCATTACCCTCCATTACAACAACCAACAACAACACCCACCTTTTTCAATTTCTCGACGCCGCCATTTTCTCTCTCCGATCACCATTTTTCCTCTCTTTCTCTCTCCTATTGTTCTGGGAAAGAGAGGGAAAATTGTGTTGATTTTGTTTTGATATGGGTGTAATTTCAACTTTCAAGCTGTAGCAGAGAGAAGAAGAGAAAGAGAAAGAGAAAGAGAAAGAGGGGTTTCTTTGATAATTTCTGATTTTTCTTATGGAGAAGCGCGTTTATCAACTTTGGAAAGGCAACAATGTAAGAATTCTGCATTTTTTTTAAAGCGTTTTGTTAGGTTTTAGCTCTTCATATTTGATTTTATGTTTCAATTTTTTATTTTTGTTGGATTTTCTATGCTTTAATTTTCATGTTAATGGTAGAAATTAGTGGGTTTGTTGTAATTTTTTGTTTTTGGGCATTTTGTTAGAATTTTGCTGATTTTTTATTTTTTCGATGTAAATTGGGCATGAATTTGAATTTGAATTTGAATTTGGATGTATATTGCTTTGAATGGTATGTTAATGGTAACAATTAGTGGGCTTGTTGTACTTTTTAGTGTGAAGTATGGTGGGTTTTTCTCTTACATGAGAAATTGGATATGAACACATGGTTACAGTGCTGGTTAGGGTTGTAATTTTGGAGTTGGGGCTTTTGAATTTGGGGTTCTAGTGTTGCTGAATATCTTCTTAATTGGTTCATTTGGGAATTACTAGTTTTGACAGTATAGGTAGATTTCTCGGGTGGTAGAATCTTGTTGAAGATTCAGGATTGGGTTGATAAATAGTATTGGTGATGAATTAGCTAGCATATTGAAATTGCTTTAGCATTAAAAATGTGATATGTGTTGCTTTGGAGCTATATATTAGTGTCGGATATTTGTTGGTCCATTTGATTGAATGGGTTTGTTAAATTGCGTCTATTGAGCAATGTTGCTTTATATTGTGTGTGTTTACCCTTCAGCATGGAAATAATTGACTTATTTTGGTATTTGCATAGTTGTCCATCCATAGTGAAGTAGCGTGCTTTTGGAAAATTGGCAACTAATTTTTTTCAAATCTTCTATTTGTAGACTTTTTAACTGTCTGTTGATCTAGTGGAAGAGAGACTAGTATGAGAAACTAGTTTTATAAATCTTTTACTCTATTGTGCTAGTTTCCTGCTTATACTCTTACATGCCCTTGATGAACGAGGTGGTTCACACGGATAATTTACTTTTTTCCTTAAGCGGAGGTTATTTGCTTTCAGATGTATTTGAATTTTTATTGGATTTTCTTTGAATAAAGATTTGAGTTAAGAATCTCATTTGGTGATAGATGCCAAATATTACCTTTTCAGCCCTTATTGTTGGAATTTGGTTTGTAAGTATCTGTATCCTTTTCATCTATATTTATAACCTTGTTGGACTGTTTTTTTGTACTGTAACAGAAAAGTAAGAGCCTCATGTATCTCTGTGATCTTTGATGGATTAGACTTCATTTTGCATGGCTACCCTAGAATTTGATCTTGAACCTAGAGACTAAAATCGGGTGCAAAAATGAGCTAAGGGAGAGGATATTAATGGTATATATTCCTCGATATTGAATTGTAGCCACAGAAAAGAAAATGATACAGAGTACAATGACTACAGTCATTTCTGATCAGGCAAAGTCATAGTCAAATATAGACTTTCTATAGAGATGATGGAGGATTGAAAATAATAAAAACAAAGATAGCATTTTTTTTTTGTTAAAGTGATCCATATGAAATCTAATGAATTTGACGGTTCTGTCTGAAATGAAATAATAAAAGGAAAGACATCACTTGGAGATCCTAATCTTAAGAAAAAAATAAAATAAAATAAGAACCTAAAGAATACTACCTCCATGGATTCTGCTGTTGTTGGGTCTAATCAAGGTCTATGCATTAGTAGCCTTTATTAGTTTATTTGAACTCTTGCAAAAAGTTTATTGTGATCAATTCATAAAATGGTTTGTTCACCATCTTTATTGCTGTGTTTCTCAGGGAACTATTTAATGAAAGATAGTATTAGTAATTTTTTTTGTTTTTGTTTGTATAAAAGATGTTACGTTATGTTCTCCCCAATTCCTTATTTTCCACCTTATTTCGTTAGGGTAGAGGGGAGTATTGCTTTCTGAAGGTGTTCAAAAAACTTCAATATGCTGCTTAATCTGTTTCTTCTGTGGTTGCTATAGGCTGCCATTTAAGTCTTATATCCTGTTTTAACATCCTTGGGTTTTAAAAGGAATTGCGTATAACTGTATAAGAAACAGGTGTTGATGTGTTGAAATGAGAATGCAAATTGTATTTATTGGCTATATTTTTACAAAATTGTTTACCTTTGCTGTTTGTCATTCTTTCTTTGATTTTGGGAGTGCTAATTGCTAAAGTAAAGGATATTTTTTCTTTCCTTTTTAAATTTACATAAAACTAGTCAACTATTATATTTTTGTTTATAATATTGAAAATGGGACTGGCTACTCGTCAGTGTGGTCATGTATGTGTGCTTTATTTGAACTTTTTTATGTAGAGGAAAGAAAAATTTATGCAGGTGAGGTGAAGTGCTTGATTTGGCTAAACTGTATTACAGTATTACAGACGTGTGCTGTTTGTTGTTTTTCTTTTGTTTTATTACTATTCCTTGGCTACTTTATTAGTGAATTTCAGCAGCATTTTCAATTTATATGCATATGGCCATCTTTATGTAGTACTCTGCGTGTCTGTTTTTTTTTTTTTTTTTTTTTTTTCTTTTTCAAATTGTAGTGTGAGTTTTAATTGGTTAAATATGCAATGTATTGGCCAATGTGTCAGTTCTTTAGTTTTCCACTTTCCCCAGCCAATTTCCTGAGTATCCTGACCCTTGAAGGACAACTACATAATGTTTCATGTAGATCCAAAAGCCAATTAAGGTAATTTTAGAAATTCACACTGTTAATAAGCGATATGACCAAATTAAAAAAATTATGCCATGTCCTTTACCACACTTACCCTGTATTGATTATCAAAATAAAGTGCACTTCTGTTGGTTGCGACCATTGTTGCTTTTGATACAGAAACTGTTATTATCCTTTCTACTTCCTCCTTTACTAGTGCTGTCTGCATCACTGGAGTCTTGTGAGGGTTATAGCGCTTAAGGTCAAGGTGAATGCAGAACAAGCAACCTGCAATTGTAGCATTGTATACAACTATACATAAACTAATATACCAAGGAAATCTCCTTCCCTTGGATTAATTACTATGAAGAGCTTTTAGTAAGCTATTAATGAGGAGCCTCTTAGTACTTAACGTCTATAAGGAAGTTTGGTCCTTGGCTTTTCTTCAGGTCCCTTTCTCATTGCAAAGGGTGGCTACTTGTAACTGTTAAGACCTATATTGAATGACCTAATTTGGCTGCGTACATTTTCTTCCTTTATATCTAGGGTAAGAATTTGTTACTAATTGTTGCATCTGAATTATAACTTTCCTTCATAAATAGTAACATCTCCTCGTTTTTGGGTTGTATTGTATTTTAGTGACACTTGATGTTTTGTTTGGATAAGAAAGAATGCAAAGTGTGACACATGCTGTTTTCATTGATTGGATTTCTAGAGGACTCCTTGTCCTTTACTGATATTTTATATTCACATATATTCTATGTTACATGGACTTAGGAACGGGTGTTAGACACGGATACATGTCCAAGTGTCCAATCCGGCAAGCTTCAAAATTTTAGGACACGGGGACTCTGTCCGATATTTGGACTCGGGTACGGGGACATGTCAATACGTCACTTTAATTTATATAAATAAATTATATATTACAAAAGCTTTAAATTTTTCATTATGTCTACCCCTATTTTTTTTTAATTATAATTCTCTCCTCGGTAAATGCTCCTAATAAATGGCAATCTTCTCTCCATCTTCTCTATATTAATGGTGGTTTTCAAATAAGACATGTTTTTCTTTCATGTTTCTTCTCTTTTTTCCTCTCTTAATGGAAGTGTCCGACACGGACACTTCGTGATATTAGCCGTGTCGGATTAATATAGCATATATTAGATACAAAATCTTCCTTATAGTGACCCATATTTCATTTACAGATTTAGACGTTCATTTTATGCCTGAAGTCTTGATGCATAGGATATTTGTCGTTCTTTACCCTCAAACTTCCTTCCCATAATTTTACTTGTTTGATACTGTTATATTTCTTCTTGTCCTTGACATACCTGTATCATTAAAATCTACAATTTTCCTGTTTCATATCACTATGCCCATCCCCACTCTTTATGTTTTGCATTTTCCCTTTTGCTTTTTCCATGTAAAGCTAGAAGTTTTCTAACCTTTTGGTGAATTGGTGCAACGGTGTTTTGAGTTGGAATTGGAGACTGTTGATGATGAAACTTGTGTTGGGGATACAAGGACTTTGTTGAGCTATTCTTGCTTCTATATTGGATTAAATGTGTCAAAATTTTACTGTATCTTTATTTTATTAATACCTAAAGCGTCTTTAACCAAGGATCTCATGATAGATTTCTGAAATAACACTTTTTCTAGAAGTTTTCAGGATCCATATTGCACATAAGTTAGATCAAAGATGGACGTGCATCAAGTAAAAGAGCTGTAATTTGAGTTTTGTTTGGATTTATTCCCTTTTTTTTTTTGGGGGGAATGGAAGGTAGGGAGACAAACCTACGTTTTGCGTTCTAAAAATTAGATTACGCTGTTTTTTCCCTCTACAGTTTGCATATGATTCTGTGTGGTTGCAATTATGCTATTCTTTTAGATTGCCTCCCCCCCTTCCTTCTAGCCTTTTACTCTCTTTTGCTGATCATTTATCATTTTCTGCGTTCTCCCTTCCTATACCGTTAAGTGCGTTAACGCAAATGAGTCTCACCTGAACTATATCTTGGCCGTTAAACTAGTTTGGAATAGCCTATGATAGAAGCGTTTAAAAAGTGCGTAGTATACTGATGTGTTTTTAATTTTTTATTCTAGAAAACGATTATAATAGTGAAAAAACAAAATGTGTTAATTTTCTTAGGGTTCTTTATAGCTTACCTGTTTCCTCTTGGTTATATCGGCACTTAACTTGGTCTGAAATGCAATATTTTTCTCTAGTTATATCTAGATTTGTTTACTAAATGTGCTTAAATTTATTTCAAGATTTCTCGGGTAAATTGATTCAGTTGCAGCCTATTGCTTAATTAGTTTAGTTAGAGTTTGAGTTGGAGCAATATTATTAATTAGAAGATATTGCCGAGATGTCTAAATTATGAAATGCCGGATAACATTGCGAGATGGATTCTGATTTCTGCCAATAGCTTCCCTATTGAAGAGGAACTGATTAACTGACCATATCATGAGTTGTGCTTGAAGTTTCTCTTTTCATGTCTGGCCATGCACGTACTGCCTGTATTGGAAAAATTGGTGGTTGCACTGATTTAATGACTGACTCTTAATATTTGCCCTTACTTGCTCATATTTGGACTGTTTAGCTATAAGGCTCTATTCCCTGTAGCTTAAATTTTTATATCTTTTAAATGTGTTTGAATCAGCGAATCAATTTTAATTTGCAATTATCAGTTTCAATTATAAAAACTGCAGCTTGATCAGCACTCAGCATGAATTAGTTTTAACAATACAAACAAAAATTTTAGACTACTAGAGAGCCAGTAAGAGTCAGTTTTAATCAGCAAAATATTCTTAATTAGTTGAGTGGGTATAAATAAATTTTATTTTAGGATTAGTCAGTTGAAGAGAATAGGACCTAGTAGGACTTATGCTTGAATCAATTTTCTTTGTGTACACTTGAGTTCTTGATTATTCTTCAGGATGATAAGAAAGATGTTTTCTGAAAGACTCCATTATTGCTTCCTTGCTTAATTAATTCAACACTGTTCCGATATCTACTGGCCACTAGGAATTATACGCATAATTTGACCTATATCTATTTGTGACAGTGAACATACTTAGTTGCTTTGATTTAGAGATATATTTCTTATGCTGAATTTATTATGTTCCCAGCTCTACAATTTAGCCCAATCATATTCAAAAATTTGATTTTAAGAAATGCACCAGTCAGTAAAATAGTATAAGCATGCGATGGCTGATACTCAATCACACATTGAAGTATACAAAGGTCCTATACAAAGGATGTTACTTTTGTCCAGCAGAGTAACATGTTAGTTGAATGGAGTGCACTTAATGGTTGATAGTTGAGCCGCTTTATGTTTTCTCGCCAATTTGGTGCCTACGTATTAACATTCTTTGTGACTAAATAAGAAATATTCTATAAAATACCAAATATAGAAATTGTAAAAGATGCTTGGGAGTTTGGCCAAGAGGTATATTTTACAATGTGAGCTCGCATTACATGCTATAATTGATAACAAGTGAATATAATGTAGCAGAACCCCTAGCTCTAATCTGACTACTAACAGATAACTAATAGATTGAAATAAAATTCCTAGCTTGGAAATGGCTATATTTTTGTTTGATTTTATCTGTTTTTGTAGTGGCCCCTCATAAAATCTAAGCATGTTTGCGGGTTGCCTGTCTTCCAGAGGGATTTTGTTGGGTCATTAACCTGCTTTTCTTGCACTGATAATCTAATTTGTTTATTTTTCCTTCTTCTTAACCCCTTCGGGAGTTAACAAAAGTATGTTCTATTACTTCTATGGTTACTTGTGATTCCTGACTTCCTGTTTTTTTCTAGCTTTAGCTAGTTGTATTTAGTGTTTTAATTTTCTACCGACATTTGCAGATATTTCTTTGCGATGGACGAGTAATCCTAGGGCCAGATGCTAAATCACTACTTATCACCGTATTGCTGATCACTGTTCCAAGTGTCGTCTTTTGTATATTTGTAGCATGGCACCTCCGTCACCAATTTGCTTCATATAATGCTGGATATGCAATCATGGTGGTAGCCATTATTTTTACAATATGTGTAAGACTTTTGATGGACCTTATTTTTGCCTTTTATGTTTAATGTTTGCATATATAACTTTTACATGTTGCCTAAGTCTTCATGATTGCTTACCATCAAAAGCATGTTTTTATATATATATATATATATATATATATATATATTTTTTTTTTTTTTTATTATATATATATATATATAGGGGAGGGATCCGGTGAGAATAGGTCCATATGTGAGAATTCATACTTATGTGAGAACTGATTTAAAATTTAGAACATGTGAGCAAAAATTTAGAACATGTGACTCAAATTAAAATCCTAAACATATGAGTAATAATTTAGAACATTTGTGTGAGTAATATGTTTAGAACATCAGATTTAAGAATTAGAACAAGTGATTAAAATTTTATAAAATTTGCTTTGAAAATTTTAAACATATGAGTAAAAGTTAGAACATATGATTTAAGATTATGAACATGTGAATAAAAATTTAGTACAAACTGATATAAAATATAGAAAGTGCGAATAAAGAATTTATAACATACATGTAAAATAATAGAACATACGCTTTAGAATATGGAACATATAATTATAAATTTTAGAACACATGTTTTAAAATTTAGAACATATAAGTTAAAATTTTGGAACAAGTTATTTAAAATTTATGACCAAACTTAACTAATTTATGGTTTAGAACATGTGAGTACAAAATTAGAACATTTGATTTAATTTAGAACACCTAAGTAAAATTTTAGAACATCAGATTTAAAATTTGGAATATACGAGTAAAAATTTAGAATATAGATAGTGTTCTCACATAAGAAAAATTCTCACGAGAGCCTTCCTCTATATATATATATTATAAATTTTTTGCAAAGCTTTTGCCTGTCTCATGAATGTGTGATGCACAGTCCGTATTTCCCTTCAATTTATTTATGGCCTATTATTTCTGTTTCTTCTATTTATTGATGCGTTACTTATGTTATATTTGTCACTTTTTATAAAAGGTATTACTTCTTCTGTTGCGTACTTCTACGAGGGATCCAGGGATTGTACCACGTAATTTACATCCACCAGAGGAAGAATTCCGCTATGACTCTTCTGTTGTCGAGACTGGTGGAAGACAAACACCAGGCCTTCAGTTTCCTCGGACAAAAGAAGTTATGGTTAATGGAATTCCAGTGAGGGTAAAGTATTGCGACACATGTATGCTTTATCGACCCCCGCGTTGCTCTCATTGCTCGATATGCAACAACTGTGTGGAGCGTTTTGACCACCATTGCCCTTGGGTTGGCCAATGTATTGGTTTGGTAATTTATTTCTACTGTCTTAACTTGGTATACTGTGCTATGCGATTAACCTTATACATCCTAATTTGGTTACCTACTTTGACATATTTGTTTTTCTTGCAGCGCAACTACCGGTTTTTCTTTCTCTTTGTGTCGTCAGCTACTCTACTGTGCATTTATGTGTTTTCCATTTCAGCCTTCTATATGAAGGTTCTGATGAATGACAACCATTATACTGTTTGGAAAGCGATGAAAGATTCTCCAGCATCAGTAGTCCTTATGGCTTATTGTTTCATATCTTTATGGTTCGTCGGTGGACTCACTGGCTTCCATTTGTGCCTTATCAGCACAAATCAGGTCCGTTATGTTAGCAGAGTAATTTTTTTTTTGGAGCAATACATTTGTGTTTCTTTTCATCCACCCTCTCCCCACCCAAATTATTATTTTTCTTAATATATTTGAATGTTCTACCCATTCGTTGCTTTTATATTCTATCATGTTGACTCTTAATGTTGTCTGTTTGAAGTGCTGCTTATTCATCACCAAGCCCCTTGTGTAACCAACTAAGCTCAGTCGTACTAGTTGCATGGTAATGTTTAGAGATGATTATGAGAAAATATATTCTTGCTGCTATTGTTCCTTATGTAGGTGAAGTTTTAGATTGTACAAGAAGCACTTTTTCTTCACCTATACACGTGCATGGATTTTGGGAAAGATATACATTGTGTTGTCTCATCTTGGTTCCTTATCTCTTTGCCAATGTTATTCAGTTGCTTTGAAGTCCTTAACTCTATGAACATTTTTTTGGATACCTAAAACTTAGATGTTGCTCTAAATTGTATGACAACAATTTGTTATTGGTTTACTAGACATTTTTGGGTTTTCTCTTATAAAATATTCATTTCATTTCAGTTCAGCTCAGCTCAGCTAAGTTCAGTCAATGAGAATAGGCCCTAAGTCCAATATTTTTTTGGGGTGTGGGGGGTGAGTGTTGAAGTGGCCTTCTTTTTAAAAACACGAGTTTCATTTTTGTTAAAGAAGCTAATAAGCATAAAAGGAACCACTTTTAACTGGTGTTTTGAGTTATATTTGAGCAAGAATAATTAGAAGATGCTAGGTGATAGGACTCCTTGCCTTTTAGTCGTGATTAGTGTCGTCCTGCTATTTACTTGATCGTTATGATCATTTTCTAGTTAATGAGTTTGATCTCCTGAAGTGGATTCATTTGCATAGAAATAAGTTGATTGTAGCAACTTTGACGGTTCTGAATTTAGAGTGAATAGTCAACTTTTGAACTACAAAGAAGCTTAAACTTGATTAGGTTGAGGGAGAAGGATGTTTTCTGTTCAATTCTTTATTCAAAAATTCCACCGAATGAGGTTCTTGGTAAAATGGTTGGAACAAACTAGATAATGATTAACATGTGGTACTTCATATGTCCCCATAGCACATAACTTTCTTTCTCTCCTGATTTATTATGATCTTTATTTACATACGAAGTATATATTAAAATTATACTCCGTTATAATTGATATTTTTAATAGCAATTTTGAGTCAAACGAATACCCGTGCTCATGCACGGGATATATGTAGTATATAATATTATGAGAAAAAAAAAATAGTAGAAGTGATAGTGATAGTTATTAAAGGGTGGTTATTGTTTTTCTTTTTTTTTTTTTTTTTTTTTTTTAATAGGGGGCTAAATTTTAATTGAGTGATATGGGTAGTTATGAGTAACAATGGTGGTTATTGGTTATTTTTTTCCAAAAAAAAAAAAAAAAAAAATTAAAAAATAGGAGGGCTAGAATTGCAAGGATGGGAATTTGGAGTGATGTGAATGAAAGTTTGAAAAAAAAAAACTCTTAAATTATATATTAGATTAAAAAAAAATTGAGGGATCTAATGTTGGAGATTTACTCGACTTGGAGTCTTTATTAGTGATTTGCTGATCTTGAAAATATATAGTTCAAATGCGAGAAATTTGTCTGTTTGGTTTTTTGTGATTTATCTTGTGGAACAGCTATGCCGTCCGTATTTTTCGATTTTGTTTATGATGCATATATTATCTTGCTATATTGGTACTTCATTTGTTTGTTTTTCCCCCCCTATCAAATGGTCACTGCTTCTTGTCACCTGATGTACTTTAATTCATATCTCCATCAGACGACATATGAGAACTTCCGTTATAGAACTGACAGCAGGCTCAATGTCTACAATAGAGGGTGTTTCAATAATTTTGCTGAAGTGTTATTCTCAAAGATCAAACCATCAAGAAACAAGTTTCGGGCTTTTGTTGAGGAAGAGGTACCACGACCGCCACCTCTGCGTACCACTCCAGAAAATGAACCTGTGGATGATACAGGTGACCAGCGTACCAAGGTAGAAGATGACTTGGACTTTGGGGGAGATCTGCTTAAGATTTCACAGCGCCGTAATGTTGAAGATATAGAGGATACTATACGTAGCGGAGGAAATCATGTACTTCATGATAGTTCAGAGGGTGAATCTTATGTGGGTTCGGTCCGCTCGGATTATCATACTGCTCCGATTCGTGCAGATATCCGGCACTCTAGTTGGGGTAGAAGTGAGAGCTGGGAAATTGCACCTGATGTCTCAGCAAGACATGCGCATGAAGGATAATGCTGCGCTTCTAATATGAAATCGTGATTGATGGAAGTTGATATAGTTTTGTACATTTGATCTCTGGGATTTAACAATCTGACCCCCATTTGGTTGGTGTCTCTTACAGCCCCTGCCCCTGCCCCTGCCCCTCAGTCTCAGCCTAGGGATTTCATCCTCCAAGTTGTATCTTATTGCATCAATTTTTTTGACATTATATCCGAAGCAGTAGTAAATAGAATCGTGTGTGAGATCTAGAAAGATATAGCTTTGACATGGTCTGTTGCCTTAACTGGGATCATATCGGCCTTGCTGGTAATTCTTTTGTAAATACGAATTTGTTGGATGAAATTTTGTAATTGGTCTGCGAACTCTATGCTTTGTACTTTCCGTGTTTATGTTTGTGGTCGAAGCATTATTATTAATTTTATCTTAACTTTGTAGCTTCTGTGTAACAGCAGCCACAGCCAGAAGAGTGCCATAGATTAACTAATCTGCTGTATTTGGGTGGTGTGATCAAACTGGACTGACTTTTAAAAAAAGTACAAGCTTTTTTTGCCACCGCGCTTCCTATCCCAGATAAACCTTGTCGAGGCCATACTATTACCGGTGAGACAATCATTCTAGTAGAGTGTACGACACTAGAAACACGGTCGTGGGTCATTCACCGTGTATGGACATTATTTTCGAAATTTGACACAAGTCTAACACAAGCATGACAGTCTGGCTTATGTGCCATCCTACTCAATTTAATTCAATTAAATTGACAAAACAATTAACGGATTATTAAGGAGGCATGTTGGTATGACATGTGAGCCAAATTATATTTGGATCCGCTTATCAAACTTCGGCATGTGCTCGGTAATTATTAGTGCCCCACTTTAGTTATAGAGCGTCTGGAATGTATTAACAGTGTGCATGTAAGTCTTAGGTTGAATTTTTTAAGCAATTACAAAGCCTTTGTTTAGTATTTGCCACATGGTGTTTTTTTTTTAAGGAAATGGCAACTATGACATTTGTTAGGTAGTCTTCTTCCACACCCCCATAGAAAAAGTCAAAAAGAATAAAGAAAAAAAAAGGGAAATTCTCAATGGTACTCATGTACTTCTTTTTTTTTTTCCCAATGGTAAACACTAACTTTTCTAATTATCTATGGTAATCAATTATAAACTAATCTAATTCAATGGTAACTTTTTGACATTAATCCTTTAATATTAGCCTAACTGTAGTTAACTTAAGTCAAAAAGTCTAATCTACCCTTAAAAATCAGTTATCCCTCCAAATCAGATTGCCCTTTTCCCTCCTAATCCAAAATCCCTAATTTTTTTCTTTATAAACCCTAGAAACGGAAATCCCCAATTCATATTTCCCCAGTATTTCAATTATTTGCAATTAAGCTAAATTTCTCAATGAAATTCTCTCGTTCTTCTTCTGTTAGGGGTGTCACAATTGACGAGAAGCTTGATTGGGTGAAGCATGTCCATTGCTACTGCAAACCACCCCAGGCTGCTGCTGTCATGGTTTCGGAAACGGCCAAAAACCCACGAAGGTGTTTTACAAGTGCAGGTCTTGCGATTTTTTTGCGTGGCTGAAGGAGGAAGATGTTATTAGGTCGGGGGAGAAATTAGAGGTTGAACAGAGTCCCATTGTTGCTTTGAATGAAAAGGTGGATGGATTAGTGAAGTATATTAAGGGAATTGTTAAAATTGGTCTGATTATGTACTTTATTATGCTAGTTATTGTTGCAAATCGAAATTAAGAAGATGTAATTAGGGAGAATTGTGGTAGCCTTAGCTTCAGTTAAGTAGGTGTTTATGTATTCCCTAATTATGTACTACTTTTTAATTGAATAAAAGTATATGAATTTCCCTTATTTTGCATTCTATTTGTTCTGTATCAACAACATTGAAATTACAGATATTGCATGCATATAACACATGCATATAACATATAACACATTGAAATTACACATTCAAAGTGACATAAATAAACCAAAATCAGCATATTAACTAACGTTATCCAAAAACATCAACTGTCATACAACAATTGCATCATTAACTAATGTTGTCCATAAAACAAGTCAGCATACATAAGCTGATATCATTATCTAAATGTTTCCAAAACAAAACCATCAACTAAAATGGGTGTGCATGCTTAAACTAAGGAACAGGCTGGGATGCAAACAGACCAGTCCTAGCCTTCTTTGCTCTTGGGGATCTTCTTACTGGTTGAGAAGAAGATGCAGGGGCTGGATCTGGTTGGCTGAGAGAAACACCTTGAGTCTTTGCTCTAGGAGATGTCCTTAATGGTTGAGAAGTGGATGCTGGAGCTTTCTTTTTCTGTGATTCTGCTGCTGTTGCTTGCAAACCAGCCTTTTCTTTTCCTGTCATTCCACCTTGACAGGTCTGTGCATTGTGGCCAAAGGTTTGGCATTTGCTGCACCTGACTGTTTTAGATCTTTTGCCCTTGGCTTGCTCCCCCTTTTCTCTCCTTCTGTTTCTTGCTGGTCTGCCTATTCCTCTCTTCATCTTGGGTGGGAGAATCTCAGGATACTGACTTTGTGGCCATTGCTCTACATCAGGGATTGCCTTGATGGTGTTGCCATAAGTCAGCTTGTACTTGGTGATCGAGTACCAGTCACTGACATACTTATGAGGGTCATCATTTGAGTGTAAGATGGCCCTCATGGCATGCTTGCATGGCAAGCCAGTCAACTGCCAGGCATTACAAACACATGTCCCTGTTCTCAAATTTACTGGTAGCACTGATCTCCCATCCAACACCTCATATTCACCTTCTCCACTTACCAAACACTTGCATGATCTTGATTCTTGGCTAATGACTTGGAGTCTTCTGACTATGTTTGGATAGATATCACCTCTCCATTTTTCACATGCCTCTCTTCTAGTAGCCATCCTCACCATGGTTAGTCTCCTCACACCTGTAAAATCAAGAACATGGGATGAGCCATAATAAATGCATACAAGTAAAATCTATAAATTAAAGCAAGTAAGAAGGTACTACCTTCTAGCAATGTCATAACAGGCTTACACCTATCAAGGCTAAAGTTGAGTTGAAACTCTCAACAAAGTTTGATTTGTTCACATCTGACTTTATGGCTAGATTAAATGCATGTTTAGACCAGACTGACTGTGGTCCAAGTTTAGCAAACCACTCCAAAGCCAATGGGTTAGCCTTTTTTATCTTCTCCATAGCCTTTCTAAAAGTGAAAGGGTTAAATGCCCCACAAGCCAACCAGAACAGTGACAACATTAGCAAACCAGGGAATTGTGGTTTGAAGTTTTTCAGCAAATGTTTGCAGCAATACCTCCTCCCAACCTTAGGCCATATGTCTTGAATTGCAGCCTCAATTCCCTGACAATAACATACAATATACTTAAGTTAGTGTGTATGAACAAGGTGCATGAATTGGACACTAATAGACACAAACCATTACCTTCTGTCTGTTTGAGATTATACACCACTCATCTCCTCTTCCACTGTCTTGCAGAGCATTCTTCAGGTGCCAAAAAAAGAACTTCCATGTTTCAGCATCCTCTCCTCCCACAATTGCCCAAGCAATTGGGAAGATCTCATTGTTACCATCCAGAGCAACAGCAGAAAGCAACACTCCACCATAGTGCCCTTTAAGATGTGCTCCATCCACCCCTATAAGACTTCTGCAACCAGCTTTAAGCCCATCTAATGAGGCTTTGAATGCAATGAAAATGCTACTAAAAGCCAAAGGTTTTTCAGGATGATTTGCATCATTCCATGCACAAAATGCCAAAGACCCTTGGTTTAACTCCTTGATCACATCACAATACATAGGCAGATGTTTGTATGACACATCATGCCTGCCATGGATCTCCTCAAGTGCTTGTGTTCTTACTCTGTACAAACTGGACTGAGCCATATTCACCCCATACCTTTGGAACAAGATCTCATTCAATGACTTTGCAGGGATGTCATTGTTTGCTCTGATGTCATCTAATAAGACTCTCTTAGCCCATTTGCAATTCACCATTGAATTTATGAGCTCAACTCCCTGACAAGTGTGCTCTGAATTATCTATGGACTTAATAGCCCATGATGTACCATCTGGAAGGAGGGATGCATGTAATCTCCAATTACAGCTCTCATCTGAGCATGAAACTGAATACCTAAAGTTGCTTGCATAATCAACAATCACAGCAAATCCACATTGTATACAGTAGTCCCTTACAACATCTCTCAAATGCTGCTTATCTGTGAACAATTGCCATGGCTTCAAAACAATTTTACCAAATCCCTCATCCTGATATACTTCCCCATTGTTGTATAACTTTGCAAAATAGTTGTCCATGTCATTTTCACACTCAAAAACAGGTTCCTCAAATGGATCAAATCCATCCTCAATCAAAGGACCATAATCATCTCCCTCATTATCTTCTTCTGTATCCACACTCTCATCAGTGTCTTCATCTTCAACCTCAGTGGGGATGTACCCTTCATCTTCTACTTCATCATCTTGCAAACTCAAAGCCTGGTCATCATCATCCCTAAGGCTAACAGTCAAACTCCTTCTAGTGCTCAAAACCCCAGAAGATGCATTTTGCTCACTTCCACTTGCACTACTACTACTACTAACAATTCCATGTCTCTTAGAAGTAGTTCTAGGAATTCTCCTCTTATAGAAAACTGACACTTTGGAAGATTCAGCAGACTCTCTTTCACTCAAAGTTTTACTACTCTTAGCAAAATGTCCTATGTTTTGAATAGGTTGCAAAAGTGATTGGGTTGATGGGTGAGGTGGTTGTGTTTGTTTTGTAAACAACTGAGATGATATTTGTGATGCAGGTTCCTCAATGGGTTGCTCAATGGGTTGGTTTGGATCCCATGGAGTGGGAGAAATGTTAAACTAGTAGTCTGCTGTGTTAACCCCAGCTCTCCCTCTCCCTCTCCCTCTTGCTGTTCCTCTCCCTTTCCCTCTCCCATTTCCTCTACCTGTCTCAGTCACAACTCCTCTCCCTCTCCCTCTACCAGCTCCCCTGCCTCTGCCTCTAGCATTGCCCCTCCCTTTCCCTCTCCCAGCTTCCCTACCTCTCCCAGCTCCTCTCACACTTTCAGTAACTATTTGAGTATCATTCTCTCTATGAGGTGAATCCATATAGTCACCCCATTTTTCATCTATGCATTGATTAATAGCATGGTCATTTTGCTCCAACTCAAAGTCATCCATTGGAAGTTTACCTATAACAATTATATGGCTCTCAAAGTCTTCTCTAGAAACAACCTCAGCCTCCACTAACTCAGTTACACTAGACTTTCCTTTCCTAGGTGTTGTTTTACATTTCCTAACAGCCACTTCAGGTTCAACAACTACACCACTTTGTGTCTTCCCTGACATCAGTGACCTAGCAGCTTGGACCACCTTACTATCCTTACCTACTGTTCCTACCCATATGTATATCTCCTTCTTCTCAGGCACATTACTAAACATTTTCATTAAGTCAGCATCACTTAAAAGACTAACATGCTTCATTTTAAACATATAGTTAAATGTAGGGTGTTCTGGAGTTTCTATATTGTCCCTAGCTGCTTTCTCCCAGTACTCTATAATTAGGTCAATCAAATTGGCCTTATCAATGTCCTCAACAACAACAGTCACATCTTTACCAAGGTATTGAAATTGTAACTTTATATTATCACCCATTCTGCAGCAAATATAAGTAGCATGTATAAGCATATAACCTACAACATCAAGTTCAATATTCAACTAATTCTAACAATAAAACCCCAATAATTAACTCCATACACAACATAACATTAATTTTGCCAAAATAAACAACAATAAACCAACAACAGTAGTAGTAATACACTAAAACCCTACACATTTACAAAAACAGAGCATGTACCAAATTATAGCGAAAAAAATACATACCTGACTTAAGATCGCACCTCAAATGGTATAATTCGAACAAAGATCGAACCTTTCTGACAATCGCAACCTTTTTTGCTACAAATTCGCCTCCAAATGCACCCAAATTATGCGTCAGTCGCACAACCCAGATACCCCTTAACAATTCACAAACCTTCCGAAAAACCCTAATTTAATTGCTACTAAATTATCCTAGACAATATAAACTAGATTTTATGAGAGTTTTGGAGCAAGAATTTTTAGTCAGATTCGATTTTCAGAGGCAGCAATCAAGAACTCGAATGAAGATGATGAAGTTCAAAAGTTTTAATCAGACCCTTTGACAAGACACATTTGGTTGGCTAAAATAAATGGGGATATTTTAGTCAATTCATCTTTTTCCTCCCATTTAAGCATAAACCATGGTTAATTATACTTAAAATGCTTAACTCAGGTCACCATTGAATTAGATTAGTTAATTATTGATTACCATAGATAATTAGAAAAGTTAGTGTTTACCATTGAGAAAAAAAAGAAGTACATGAGTACCATTGAGAATTTCCCAAAAAAAAATTATTAAACTCTAGGCTTACAAGCTCAGGGGGAAAAAAAAAAAAAAAAAAAGAGTATACAAATACGGAATACAAAACAATAATTCATTTGATAGACAACAATAAATTATACGAAATATGAAGTATGGAGTACATAATATTGATATTCAAGTCCTATATGTGGCATTCTTTTTACGAAAAGGAGAAAAATTTATAATATTGATCATGAATTTATAGAGTAATTTGTTGTGAAGAGCCTCAATATATTTACATGATAGTGTCCCTTTTAATATTGTCATCCTTACCCCCAGGCCTTATCTCAAGGTCCAGGAATCGAATTCCAGACTTCTAAAATTTAAAGTAAGAATCTCGTTACCAAGTGGATCAACATTTATTAGTAATCATGTTTGTTTAATGTATAATACATATCTTGGTTTTTTACCTTGTTCATTTAACCTTCTAGAATAGAAATTAAAATGGAAGATCTTTCCTTTTTTATTATTATTATTTTTAATATCCAATAAGGCCAAGAAATTCCCTCAAAAACGGATAGACTTTACACACAATCAATGTGTAGGGACTATAAAGAATCATGCATCGAAAGAGAAGTTGCCAACTCAAAGGTAGGTTAGTTTTAGCCATGCATGGTTCACTTCATCTGTACAAATTCTAATTATAGGTTTGGTTTAGGTCATTTCTCATAGAACCTTAGGTAATAAGGTTAGACCAATTTTTGTATTGTTTCTTTAATTTGGTAAGTATTATTATTATTAGCGTTAGGCTTATGTCTCTATTTAATTACTTAAAAATAAACAAAGCTTAAAGTAATCCTTTACTTCCACTTGTCCAAATCTATGCCTAAAAAGGATATTAATTATTAGGTAAATAGCTAATCTTGGCCTCTTTGATTTCTAGTGGACATCTATTTGTTCTTGGCCCACGTAGTTGGATTGATCTCCTTAGCCTTCATCAATAATTATTAAAGATAAAGATTATTGTTATAAAAGACACATAAAAGATTATTAACAATATCAGCAAACAAGACATAGTGACATATATTATGTAGTTTACTAATAATAAGTTAGCTACATCCATGAATAGGTGACTAGATAGTGTTTATTAATCTTGAAAATTGTACAAATTGTGGAATAGTGGATTTATAGCTTATGTAGTACTCCCAAAACTAGTAACAAAATAGTATGAATATAGGTCAATGAAATAAAAACCCGAAAGGCCACATATTAAAACACTATACTGTGATGGTTGTTTGAAGGGGGCTAATTGATTCCATGCATATTCTAACATTGGTTGAGGAGCTCTACCTAATAGTTTATTAGAGATCGAATTGGAAACAAATTAAATTCATAATTGCTATAATTTGATATGTCTCCTCTATAGTTGTTAGAGATCAAGTCAAATTGATTGATGTGACCCAATTTAAGTATTCAGTTGAGAATTCTCAAGTAATTATCAGGAAGGATTATGCCAAACTCGATTGAAATCTCAATAAATCGGACTCTAACCTATACTATCTTAAACCTAATTGAATTAGTCTAATTATTCATAGATTTGGACAATTTATACCTAAATCCTACTCGTCAACATAAAATTTTCCCAGGCAATGCAAATGGCACACTTGTTAGATAGTCTAATTACGGGTGCTTTTAATTTATCTTTATTAATAGTGTAAAATCAATTAAGGTGACAATTGTTTGAGCTATTTTAGCAAAATGTATTAACAAGTCAACCTAATTCAACAACTTAACATTTCAACCCTTTGAAAGTCCTCAAAGGTACCATAGCTCATTCGAAAATTGCTACTCATACAAGGTATGTTTACCCTAATTCAATGTGTAAGCAAAACTAGCCGAAAGATATAATACAGTGGTCAACATTCGAAAGAGCAAAACAAATTTTAGTCAAAGTAAGTAGTTTTCAATTGAAGCGCCCACTAGTACGGAAAATCAACATTCAACCTTTGAACGCACACTTGTAAGTAATAAAGACTACAACTTGAGATCTCATACTAAAAAGAAACCAAAAAAAAGTTTTAAAAAAATACTTTGTATTTAAATAATTGTGGATATAAATTAATTATAAAAAAATCCCATAAATAAAAAAGCAATAAGAATAATATCAAAAAATCCTAGATTCTCGAAAAGGCAAAGTAGTAGCATTCCATGAGTAACACATCAAACTCTCTTCCTTTATCCAATCATCATTTGTGGGGGTTTAGAGATTATTCAATTTTACAAATGTTACTATCAAAAATCTATTGATATTTTGACGTCTTACTTTGTCCTTTCTAAGTAAAAAGTCTCTCATTCTATGTCTCTAATTTTGTTTGGGTGTCTTTTTATATTCTTATTTTATCGCCCTTTTTAAATATTCTGCTATATACTCTTTATCTTTTATACAAAGCATAAGAATAGTTATGTTTGATGCTCTTCAAGCTTGTTGCCTTAATGTTATCATGTGTTTCTAAAAATGAGAATTCAAAATTTCTGTTTTTAAGATATATATAATATTATTAATGATTTTGGACTTTTAAGGACTTAAAATTGTTGAAAACTATTTGAGTTTAGTAATAGTCCAAATTCATAACACTATTATTTACAGAGTATTAATTAAAATTATGAAATTTCATTTAACACTAATTGACATGATCTACTACTCAATTACAAAGTTACAACCATTATTGATGACACTAACTTGTCATTGTAATCAAATTAATATAAATAATTGATACAAAAACTAGCATCACTAGAATTGTCTTTATTTCTTTAATTAGTATCTTGTTATGTCACTACTCACTAGGTGCCTTCAATGATAATTTTAACGTCTATTTATATCAATTATAAAGATAAATTCATATTAATAATTGTAATTAGATCATTATTCATGCAATAAACAATTAGCTAGGCTTAAAATAGAGGATAATGCATCATCCAAACTTTTTCATGTGTAATGAACTTACAAAATGTTGTATCCTAATTAAAAAAAATTCCCTAAATCAAAGTAATAAATAAAAAATACAGAAATTAGGATGCAACTTGTATAAACTCTGAAACTAAATATTCTTTATATCAATAACTTTGCTTTTGTTTACAACATCAACCAAATTTACATTGAACTTTCAAAGTATTTCTTGATTGTGATCAAAGCCTAGCTATCTATCCCAAGTATCTAAGAGCTTAATTATAAAAAAGAAATTCAAAATCACCACCACATCTACTATTTATGCACCTACATCACCTACCATAACAATATATCAATGACGTGGTGATTTTGAAACATTTGTGAAGTAATACAAATCAACTATTGTAAAAGAAAAAAAAAAATTGAAAATATTATTTTGCCCCTAAAAACAGAAAATTATAAAAGTATTAATATAACCAAAGAATTTAAATTTTAGCTAGAGGAGGACGGAGGGTGGTAAGGACCGGGTTGAGACCAATAACCACCCGAATTATCGGCGGTGCCGTCACTACTACCACCTTGTGACGGTGGCCGGAAAATTGTTGTTTGATCACCGGTGAAATTTTGAGGAAATTGAAAATTGGCCTGACTATAAGACGATGATGACAACAATGATGATAATGGCGGCGAGGAGAAGGAAAGTGAAGGAGGACCCATTAATTGGCGGGAAATTGAAGGGTAAAGTATGTGCTCTAGGCCAGGAAAGTTGAAGTCACCGGAGCTTTGCAATAGTTGAGAATATTCCCAGTAGTCTCGTGCCACGTCGATGGTACTCTGTTGCGGTTGTTGTGGTGGTGGTTGGAAATGGATTGTTTGAGACATCCTGCTCCCCGGAAAATAAGATTCCGGCGCCGGCGCCTGCGCCGGTGATATGGTGGCGGTGGTTGCCGGAGTTGGACGAGCGGGTGTGGGGACAGATTGGACAAATTCGGGGAAGTTGAGTTTGGCGCGGTTGCCACGGAAGCGGAGGGCTGCCTCGTCGTAGGCACGAGCGGCAGACTCGGCGGTGTCGAATGTGCCGAGCCAAACCCGAGCTGCTTTGTGTGGATCACGTATTTCGGCAGCCCATTTACCCCAAGGTCTTTGTCGAACTCCCCTGTATCGACGTTTCCTTTCTCCTCCTTGGGCTTCTTCGTAGGTCGAGGGGGTGGTGTTAGTGGTTGTTCGCGGTGGTTGTTCTACTGAGGTTAGTGTGGCAGTGGTACTCATCATTGTGGAGCTTGAATGAGAATGAGATTGTATTTGTTGCATGGAACTTGGTGTGTGCATTTCTTCTTTAACTGCATATAGCAAAGAGCATAGCAAATTTAGTACCTACTTATAAAACCAAGATTAAGTTACAACTTACAAGCTTACAACTCAAATTCTTTATAAATACTTGTTGGCAAACTAAGTATAAAAATAGAAACTCTGTATTTATATGGAATAAGTCATCATAAGAAAAGTACAAATAGTTAATATGTGTAGATAAAAAATATTTGATCTAACAGTTTGACAGGATATAAATAATAGGTATATTAATAAAAAATTATTATAGAGTACGAAGTATTTTATTTAATGTGACTTATACTTTATTCAACTTATTTATGTTTTTTATACAGTAAGTTTTTTTAACGTTCAGAATAGTTAGATGTCGAAAAGTAAAAGCGACAAAAAAAAGGAATACCCCATTAGTATCACATTACTTGAAATAGTTTAATCTTTGGATCTTAAACAACGAATTCTTACCCATACATAAAAATCAAGAAACACATGCAATAAACATCTTATCATAATAATTAGGAGCTTATATTATTCTACATTATTCACAATAATTCTTTAATCTATAACAAAAAAGTATTCACTTAACGACACCTAGCTATAGTTGAAAGGATTATTCTACAATAATAATCATAGACAAAGAACGAGGTCATGACCAGTGGCATCCGTTAGGTACGTAAACATTGTTGCTTCTTTGTTCTTATACTTCCTATTACGTAAGGACTGTTATCTTGTGTATTATTATAGAATTTCGATTTTCGAAAAATATAAAAATGCTTTGATCCATGACATTACACGCCTTAAAATATACATATTAATTAGTAGGTAAAGTCTTACAGATGGTACTCAACACGCAAGTTCAATCTGATCGAAATTCGTATGCATATATGTATATCAAGTGCATGCACTTAAATTTGTTGATTCATGAATCTAGCAAATACATTTCTAGTTGGAAACTTGAACTACTGAATTTATTTTTTCTTATACAAATTCATGAATTGAAGATGGTCAAGGGGAAAAAAAAAACACATGCACGAGTAATCAACGCACAAATTATTTCTTACTTTTCTCAGAAGTTAATTTATTTTTTCCTCGACATGCAATAATATCAAGTATAAAACAATAAAACATTGTATTGATAATCATGAATTAAATAAAAAGGAAGAAAATAACAACACGACATAATAATTTACTACGTATTGCTAGTTGAATTAACAAGTAGACTTGGTCATCATTTAGATAAGAAGGTTAACTCCTCGATGATTTGGATAAAACTTATCCAACCTAAAATAAAAGAAATAAAGAATAATAAAATAATTGTAAGAAAACAAAATCTAACTTATCACATAATATATGACCTACATATAAATCACCTAATTAATAAACCTTAATCATATGATCACTAACTTCATTCATTGTCATTTCAATTTTATATTATACTCCTATATCTTACAAAGTAATAGAATAATTATTTTGAAAATTAATACTATTCTATTAAAAAGTATATTCGAGCTAGCTCACATTTTATGCACTACGTATGTGCAATGCTAATATGCAATGTTTGACAAGTTATCTAACTTAGGAAAAATCTTCTCTTACTAAAATCAATCTTTATTTGCTTTAAAATAGTTATTCGATACAATAATCGCTTTAACGTAATCTACTATTAACGAGTCATTATAATTCATCACATTTTAAAGAAATAACAACGTTACAAATTAAATCTTTTTAGCTGTATTATTTGCACTTTACGGGCCGCCACTATAGTATATGTATCATTTACAAAGAATAAGAATTAGGAATATAGAATTTTAAATGTGTTTATTTAACAAGTCCAAAAAAAAGGACATAACTTTATGGTTGAACATGATTTTATGCAAGAGGCAAGAGCACATGTAATATGCGTATCTAACAACTTACATATACCATGTTCTAAATTCAAACTAGGATATATAAATTATATAATCAATAATAGTGGTATTAGAAAAATGACAAAATAGATAGATATGATATATTGATATGTACTTACCACCACTTGCACTAGATGATGTCTCTCCATATATCAAAGGTATATCCCCTAACTCACCACCACCGCTACCGCTAGCGCCACCGCTTTTGCTATCTTCCCTCCCTCGCTTTTGCCCCACCCACGGTGTCGTAACCGGGTATCCGTAAAATGACTCACTCCACCCACCACCACTACCACCAACACCGCTACTAGTACTCATAGTAGTATATCCACCACGGCCGGAAACTACGTCGGTCAAAGCCATAACCATAGCCGAAGTCTCCCAATTAGTCCGAAACACGGGTGCTTCCGCCTCGGCCGCCACTTGTTCTCCGCTGCCTACGGTGTTAGCTCTCTCTTCATCACCACCACCGCTTGATTGAAAGCCCTCGTACTCCCTTTGGTTCGCCACCTTTGATACACACATGTATAAGTAACAACCACGTTACTTGTTGTTACCTACTTATATACCAAGCAATTTGTTTCCACCACTTTTATTTTAGTATTTTTCCAAATAATAAAATAAAAAAGACCAAATAAAGAAACTATCCAAATTTAGTAAGGAAATAGATAATTTAATTTCTCTATAATTTAATTAATTATTTGTAGTTTTTCAGAAGAATATGTATTTGAGAAAAGAGTGGGATTATATATGGTAACACCCACGCACGGATTGGTAGTGCCGCAAGATGAACAGAGTTGTTACTCTGAACCTGGTCCTGCTTTATCAGAACCTTTTTAATGATATTTATATAATTTATTTTGTTATAAATTATATAAGAAATAAATCAACGGAAAGAAGAATTCAAATTAATAATATACTTTGTAATTGGTTTCATGTAAATTGAACATGTGATATAATAAAAATGAAGCAAATTGATAAAACAGTTGCCGACTAAAAATGTGTTCACACTTAGAAAAATTGAAAAAAAGGATGAAGATGGTTTGCTCTTATTATGAGTTAGGGGGTTTGTCGGTGAAACTATAAAGAGATGATCATCGTTTCAAACTTGAATTCCTTTTCTTTCATTTATTCCTCTTTAGTTCTATCTACATAGTACTAGTGTTTTTTTAACTCCACTTTTTATCTTGTACTAGTGTGGTAAGTTGATAACTTTTTTTTTTCATTGTACAGTTGTAGCATAGATACTTTGGGCTTGTTTGGATTTACTGAATTAAACCGAATTGATTAGAGCTAAACTGAACTTAATTGAATATTTTATAAGAGAAAAAAATTAGAAAATGAACAGAACTGAATTGATTGAAGCTAAACTGAACTGAACTGAAGCTGAAGAGAACATGCCCTTTTAGGGTGAGGACTCCTTACCCTTCCCACTCATCTTCAAAATGTTTGACTCGCAATTACGGACTTAAAAATTATAAGGGTTGAGGACTTAAGGTACGGTCATGGTTCTTCTCTTTGCCTTTTAAGCAAAATATACTATTTTCGTTTCATATTATTTGCAAAGATTACAAATGATGATCAAGATAATTAATTATCAGTAGATACCAAGATCCAAATGTTGTGGAATTAAATAGGACCCTTCATTACCGGCTTTCAAGAAAATAACAAAAAAAGGACTCTCCATTACAAATTTTCCTAATGTCTTCTAAGAAAAATAGTAAAATTTACAAGTCTAAAGGTTTACTCGACATTAATTTGTAAGTATAGGTCTTCACAAAAAAAATTATAACTATGAAATCAACATTATTGAAAAATACTCCCTTCATCTCTATAAGTTCTTTATAATGGTTTTTTTCGTAAAAGTTGAAGTATACGAACACTTTAAGAGATAGAGGTAGCAGTTAAAATGAAAAGGGTTAGTGAATAGTAAAGGTAGGTAAAATTGGCCCAACAGAATTTGTGTTTCATGAAGCCTAAGCTAATTCACTAGTTGCAAACTTGCAATGGTCCCATGACTCCCATCATCATACATGAAGTATAAGCGATAAGCTTGCTAGAGAGTAACCGAGTTGGGAGGATATATAGGCAGTAGCAACTAGCAGTACTTTATTTGTCACTTTTCAACTGATTTGCTTTTTAGGCTTTACCTTAACAATTTTCCGGTCTTTGGGGAAATGATGCATTCATGCACTTATCCTTCTAGCTTCCGTAAAATAATATTTCGAGTTATTCCTAAGTTACTTCCTCGTGTTTATTTAAGTACCGTATATTATTGGCTTAGGCACAGAGTTTGGCTTAGGCACAGAGTTTTACACAAGTGAAATAAAATGAGTATTTAAAATGTAAGCGAGTAAAGTTGAGAATATCAGAATAATATAAATTGCGCTTATAAATAGTACACGGACACCTATTTGCCTTTTAATATGTTTGTTTAGGGTGGGCAGTGGTGGTGGGGTAGGTTGTGAAGTACAGGAAGTCTGGATGGAGTTGGCTGGGGGCGTGGTTGTGAACAGTAGGGGTACGGTGGTGTGTATTTTCTTCTTTTTTTTTTTTTTTAAATTTTAGCGAAGGCCAAAAGCCGGTCACTAATTTAAATTCCAAAATTGCGACCGCATCTTTTACTGGTTGCAATTATTAATATTTACGACCGTATCCATTGCGGTCGTTGAAAACGGTCGCAATAAATCTGCGACGTCAAACAGTCGTAATAATTTTTTTTTGCGACCAAGTAAATAACGACCACCCTTTTACGACTGTTGACGGTCGCAATTACTAATTGCGACCGTTTTTTCTATTTTCTGTGACCATTAGAGGCGGTCGTAAAAACCTTAATTTTTAGTAGAGGGAATGGTAGAGTATGGAAGTTTGAGTAATCCTAGTGAGATTGCTGCCCTAAACTCATGAAGAAATTGGCAGATATATATTTCACAAAGGTCACTACTTATGCATAATTCGCCTTTTCTTTATCTCCTCAGCAATCAGCATTATGGAAATCACAAGAGAGAGATCACACCTTTTCTTGGTTTTGGGAAGTCCCTATTTCAGGGTTGGGTCAGATGATAAATGATAAGACTTTATCGATGTGTGATGTGCTATCGGTTGGGTGTTCAATTGTTCTTTATCACGACGTTGTATGTGCTTTGCTTTATTTTAAAGGGTTTTTACTGGGATTATTTTCGGTGATCACGCAGTGTCGTGTGCTGGTATTATGGGAATTAAACGTCGGCATAAGTTGTCTGATATATCCTTGTTGATGTATGCTATTAGTTAGGGATTTCAGCAAGGAAGGATATTGACATTGGGTTGTTTGGAGGGCATGACGTGGCCCTACCTACAGATGTATTACTTTATTCTTGGGATCGTGGTCGCGATGTCTGTGTTGACGTGAGAGATTTTTCTCCTTTGACACATTCTAGGCTATCTGACTTTGTTCCCAGACGGATTATGGCTTGTGTGGCTCATCGAAAAGCGGGTCAAATACGAATCCAGTTGTTGGGCAATTGGATATGACTTCTTTCCTTTCTCTTGACTTGGGGAATTAGAGAAGGAGACAGTTGTATTGCTGAAGCGGATCAAGTTGTCGAAGACTCGGGACATTGGGGCATGTGCTGTTGCTCATATCTTCATTAGGATAGGATTTGCTATAGTAAGGACCCAGATTGTATCTCGGATTCTCACAAATTTTTTGTAGGTTGTATGACTTTTTCTATTTTTGAGATGTAGTAGTAGTAATAATAATAATAATAATAATAATAATAATAATAATAATAGTAATAATAATAATAATAATAATAATAATAATAATAATAATAATAATAATAATAATAATAATAATAATCCTAGTGAGGTCGCTGCTCCTAAACTCATGAAGAAATTGGCAGATATATATTTTACAAAGGTTACCGCATCTGCAGAATCCACCTTCTCTTTATCTCCTCGTCAATTAGCATTGTGGAAATCACAGCAAGAAGTTCACACTTCTGCTTGGCTTGGGATGTCCCTATTTCTGGGTTGGGTCAGACGATGAACGCAAAGACATATCGATGTGTGTTGTGCTACTGGTTGGATGTTCCATTGTTCTCTATCTCAATGCCGTGCTTTGCTTGTTCTCGGGTTTTTACTGGGGATATTTTCGGCGACCATGCGGTGTCGTGTGTTGTTATTGTGGGTATTAAACATCGGCATAATGTTGTTCGGGATACCCTTGTTGATATTTTCTACTGATCAAGGATTTCGGCAAGAAAGAAGGTTGACATAGGATTGTCTAGAGGGAATGATGGAGCCCTCAGATCTGCCGATGTGTTACTTTATTCATGGGATCGTGGTCATGACGTATGTGTCGACTTCACAGGGTCTTCTCCTTTGACACAGACAGGGTTAGCTGATTTTGTTCCTGAACAGGTTGTGGTTGATGCGGCTCAGCGGAAGCGGGTTAAGTATGAATCTCGTTATCGGGCGAACGGATATGGTTTCATTCCCTTCTCCTTTTCTTCTCTTGGGGAATTAGAGAAGGAAGTTGTAGCGTTGCTGAAGGGGGTTCAGAGGTTCTCGACGACGCAAGACATTGGGGCTCGTGCGGCAGCTCATATTTTCACTAGGGTAGGCTTTACTATAGCTCGAGGAGTGAGGCCCAGATTGTATCTCGGCTTCCCACTAATTTATTGTAGGTTGTATGAATTTTGTTTTTGAGAAATAATAATAATAATAAAATAATAATAATAATAATAATAATAATAATAATAATAATAATAATAATAATAATAATAATAATAATAATATTAATGGTTTATACTGGGGATATTTTCGGTGATCACGCGGTGTCTTGTGCTGGTATTGTGGGCATTAAACATCGGCATAATGTTGTTCGGGATACCCTTGTTGATGTTTGCTGTCGGTCAGGGATTTCAGCTAGAAAGGAGGTGGACATTGGGTTATCTGGAGGGAACGACGGGGCTCTCGGACCTGCAGATGTGTTACTTTATTCATGGGATCGTGGTTGCGATGTCTGTGTTGACTTGACAGGTTCTTCTCCGTTGACACAGTCTGGGCTTTCTGACTTTGTTTCTGAACGGGTAGTGACTGACGCGGCCAATCGGAAGCGGATCAAGTACAAATCCAGTTGTTGAGCAATTGGATATGGCTTCCTTCCTTTCTCTTTCTCTTCTCTTGGGAAGTTAGAAAAGGATGTTGTTGGATTGCTGAAGCGGATCCAGAAGTTCTCGAAGACTCAGGATATTGGCAGGGGCGAAGCTAGGTTTTTAAACTTAAGGGGGCCGAAATTTATACTTTTTATTATTTAATAGTATTGTATTATTAATTATTATTTCAATTCATTATTTATGTTTGTGCACTATTATAACTTTATAAGTTACTTCTGATCGTATTTTTACTAATCCCTTTATATATTTTTTGAGTTGGAAAAACTAATTATATGAAAGATGTTAGGATCAAAAGAAATATAGGGAAAACTAATGAATCAAAGAAATGTACATATAAAAAAATGGTGCAAAAAGAAATAAGTAGGATCAAAAGAAATATAGGGGAAACTAATGAATCAAAGAAAGGTATAAAAAAATGTGCAAAAAAAAGTAAGTAGGAGGAATCGAACTTAGGGCCACTGCAGTAAAATGAAAATCTCACAAAGTCCACAACCACTGAACTAGGACTAACAACAACAATATTTTGTTCACATTTAATTTGAATACTAATATTGTAAGGGGGGCCAGCTCCAACAATTATGGAAATTGGTGTTTGGGCCACGGGGGCCGGGCCTCCACCAGCCCCCCCTCCCCCCCGTGGCTCCGCCCCTGGATATTGGGGCGCGTGCTGCAGCTCATATCTTTACTAGGATTGACTTTTCTATAACTAGAGGAGTGGGGGCCCAAATTGTAACTCGGCTTCCCACTAATTTTCTATAGGTTGTATAACTTTGTATGTTTTTGAGATATAATAATAATAATAATAATAATAATAATAATAATAATAATAATAATAATAATAATAAGTTCTTGCCTAATAGGATCTTGCTAACGAGCGCCCGGGGCGTTAGATAAGGATACATTATATTGGTTGAAATGGTATTAAGTTATGAATTCATGACAAAATCACGCGCCGTTCGGTGTAATTAATGTTAATTTTACTCTAATATTTGCACTTTAATTCTCTGATCTAACGCCCCGGGGGCGCTCATTAGCTTTTGCCTAATAATAATAATAATAATAATAATAATAATAATAATAATAATAATAATAATAATAATAATAACATGTTCTACCAAGAAGCTCAAGAGAACAGGGCTATAGTGTGTCCAAGGTTAGTTTAGGGCCGGTACTTGAAACTACATTAATACACCTTTAACTCTTTATAAGGAAATATAACAAAAATTTATCAACGTTCAAATAGTATATAGAAGGATAAATTTAACAAAGTTCCACCTGATTTTATTATTTCTTATATATTTCCTCCATTTTAAAATACTTGCAATACAGTCTTGTGGTATGCACTTTAAGATTGAGATTATATATGTAATGTAAATGACTAAATTAATCAAAACAATTTTTGCATATGATACCTAATCCTTCTCTAATCCTAGTGCTATAATTATTTTTGAAAAATTGTTCGTTTATCTTCACTAGCTAATCAACTCCTAAAACTCTGTGTTTAAAGCCTGTGTTGCAACTTGCAAGTAAGGAAATGGAAGAAATATAAAATTACAAAAAAATGGTCAAAGAAGAGCATGCAAATTATATACTTCCTCCGTTCTTTTATTATTGCACCACTTGCCTTTTTAAGAAGTTTCACAAATATTGCACCATTTTCTCTTTAGGAAAAAAAATTATTTGTGTTCACACTACAAATACCCAACATACCCTTGCTTTTTCACACTTACTTTTTAATTTATCAATATGTCACATCGGCAATTTTGTATTTTTAACTTCTCTCTTTTACTTTTTTTCACTACCAAAATATTTGTATCCAACTCTTATGGTGCAATAATAAAAAAAACGGAGGAAGTATATATATATATATATATATATATATATATATATATATATATATATATATATATATATATATTGAGGGGAAGCTTTTAAATTAATATTGTAATAGTATAACGTGTGTAAGCTTAAGTAATAAGTTTATGATTCAATGGATTGGTTTTTTTTTTTTTTTTAAATGGAAATCAAAGAAACAAATAAAGGATTAAGTTGAATTCCCCTGCAAGCAAACGAAGGTTGATGGGGGAGTGGGCTCTATTCCAACTTTCTAAAAGCTATAGGACTAGTTAGAAAATTAGAATTATTAATTAGATGCATTCAGCATGTTTCATGTATTTATTGAATTTTTCAACAATATGAAACAGATAAAAAGGAACAAAGATAAGAAAAAAGGAAAAAAAGTTCTAAATTTGATTTTTCAGTCATAACTACTAGTATATAGTTTTTTGTAAAGAGAATAATGGTCTAAAGCAAGTTTTTTTAATTTTTTTGTTTTTGATTGTTTTATTTTGATTTTTTCATTTCAAGGCTTGATTTTTATATTAAAAGGAAGATTTGATATGTTCGTACTTTGTGTACTATAGTTATTTCAACCTTTCTAGTTAATCTTGTTAAAGAATGATTAAGAGTGTGTTTGGTAACATCTGTGATAGTAGTTATCTGTATGTGTATCTATTAGCCGCGAAAATAAACAATTAAGTATGAGTATTTGGAAAACTAACTGTTGACGGTAAAATTAAACAAATATGGAAGAAAAATTCCAACAATTGCTTTAACAAAAGCTAATAATATTAATTTTTCACAAAAACTACTCCAACCATTAAATACTACTTCCATCACTACATTACCAAACACTCATAATTTTTATTAAGTAATGATTTGAATAAGTCAAACCACTAAACATTACTTAAAATCTAGTACCTAACACGTCCTAATTTTCTCCTATATCTAACGAAAAATGTCATAATAACATAATAAATTGTGGAAATTAAATGATGGAATATGGCCAAAAACATATACTTTTATATATAAAATTAAAATATTAAAGGTGTTTTTTCTTGTATCAAATTATCAAAACATTGAAAACTTATTAAATTCATCTTATGTAAAATTGTCCCCCCAAAAATTTGATAAACTAGAGCACGCACGGTCTAAATGTGTTCAAAAGTAGGGGTGGGTAGGAAGTATACTTGCTCTTTAGTCTTTTCTAACAAAAAGCGCCACGTTAAACACAGTGATAACTAACTTTAAGCAATTAAACTCAATAATAAACTATTATTAATGACGTTGCAAATAGTAATACAATTAAACTATAAATGTAATCATCTTTGTTGTTTAGTTATAACTATTAATCATCTTAACACGTTTGTTTAAATAGTTTTGCACTATTGAAGAAAATGTACATGCAAGTGTCTATAATTGAATTAATTAATTTGATTCCTTTGAAGAAGTGGCAATTTAAAGGTTAATAAATAATTAAGGTGTAATTAAGAAATGTTAACTTAGTTTGACTATCGATCCGAGGAGTTGTTTGGCAACAAATGTCTCGGTGAGACTTTGTATTTTAGTGAGTTGATGATGCTTGTGTTATATATCGTTTAGTTTAAGGTTTAGAAATTAAAGATTGGAATTGTGCACATGACTCAATGAATGACGAAAGATGATGAAAATATAGTTAATTATTTATTATGTACCAACGGTGTTTCGTGCTCCGTTTCATCTTGTTTGTTCCCCAAAAAAAAATAAAAAATATATATATATATATATATATATATATATATATATATATATATATATATATATATATATATATATATATATATATATATACACACACACTCTAATGGAGTATAATAAACATATTCGTTAATTAATATTGATAATACTTATTTGGAATATAGTTAGAAATTCTTATAAAAATGCTCAAAATTTTTATTCACGGACAATCTATACTTAGTATTTAAGAAAGCAAACCAAAAACGATATATATCATCATTCTATTACACTTTCCTATCTTATTCTTCAATCCAATGTGCCACATGTTGTTTTACCTTTTTTATTTTTTATTATACAATTTTTCTTAACTCTTTTGTTAAATAATTCATCTTCATCTCCCCTCTTTATTTCAACCTTTTATTTTCTCTCTTTGATTTTAGTCCCTCCATCTTCTTTCTATTAAGTCTCATTTCAAATTAAAGTCCCAAAATTTTTATTTCTTTAATTATGTTTTCAGTTACATATTACACTCATAATTATTTATTGGTATTTCCTCACTCATCTCATGCAATTTTCTATAAGCAAGTCGTGCATTGCACGGGCCGCCAAAAGGCTAGTTTTAAGTAATAAGTGTTTGATACACCGAAATTTGGTAATTAATTTCTCTCAAAACTAAATGAAAATAAAAGAAATAAGTAATAACATAAGTTAATTGAATTTATATAAATTTTAAATGATATAACAAATTAAATATGCGGAAAAGAAATGGAAATCAGTAAAGAACACACATAAAATTTGTGTGGTTTCACCAAACTAAACTTTGCGTTGGCTACGTCCATAGGGGTAAGAGAGAGGAAAAGTTTAATTGCTCTAGCTTAAGGAATTCAAATTAAAGAATTAGATTTAAATGATAATTAAATTTAGAATGATCGTTATAGTAACCTTAAATTATCTCAAATTTTAGAATATCAGTATAAAATGTTCTTTAATTTCTAAGATCTCAGATAGCTAAGAACTTAATATGTATATATAACTGATATACATCTAGATAGGAATAACCCTAAAGGAAAGCATAATCGCAATCGATTCATCAAATTAGTTGCACGCACTTTTGGTCACTTGGTTAGACCCATCACAACATATGACTAAGTAGATTTATTTTGCTCGCCCAATCAACCAAATTCAAGGAATATTTAACAAATCGCTACTTTGATTTGAATCCCTTAACATAAAACTAATGCATTGATCACAATGCTATACCAAAACAAATAAATGTACCAAATGTATCAAACAAGAGATTCAAGCCTTGTGTGAATTGAATCACAAAATATAATGGAAGTGGGAAGTATATGTTATGGAGTTCAAGAACAGTGAATGGGGAAAGTGTTTAATTGTGGGTTTGGACAGAGCTGCAATAGAATGGATCAATGGTGTGTGATATGTAGTCGTTATAGAAGAAGGGACAAAGTCATCACATTAAGGTTAGAATTGCACGAAAAGTAACAAGTAATTTGGTGGGGCATCTAAGCCAATTGCAAGACAATCGTGGTTGATATCTTCCACAAACTAAGGATCGTAGACAAGGAGGTTAAAAGCTTAGTTAAAGATTCAATTTCTCTTTGTCTTATCTTAAACTAAGTTTAATTTATTGTGATCACGTTTGTAGGGATGTGGTGGCTAGAATCCACCATTGAGCCAAAAGGGCGAGGGCAAGGCGAGACCTCTAGCCATCCTAGTTTGTTTCACTAGTGTTGTTAAAGTGTGTAGTGAAGAAAACCTAAGGAACATAAGCAAAGAAGAATCAAGCAAACACGAAGAACAGGACACCTATATTTTCCGCCATTATTGTTGCATCCGTAGAAGTTCAGCTCAGGGCCTAAAACTTAAATGCATTAATGGAGAAGTAGAAGTTTTACAGAGAGAAAACTAAGATTTCTTGAAGAAGAGAGATGCATCATTTTTACTTTGGATAAAACCTTGGTTCTTAAGCTCAATATACAATTTGGCAAACCATTGCTTAGATGCTTGCTTCAGGCCATATAGGGACTTAGTTAGTTTGCAGACATTTCCAAGAACAAAATTCAGCTCCTCAGTGATGTTTATATAAACTTCTTCATGGAGATCTCCATGAAGAAAAGCATTGTTAACATCTAGTTGGCCAGAACAAATCCCAACCTCTGTAGGTAGCCAAAGCAATCACAACTCTCACAGTTGGCATCTTCACCATAGGAGAAAAGGTCTCCTCATAATCCACCCCATATTTCTGAGTGTAACCTTTAGCAACTAACATAGCCTTAAACCTTTCAATAGTACCTTCTCCCCTTAGCTTGATCTTATAAACCCATTTAAACCCAATAGGCTTTTTACCAGCAGGAAGATAAACAATATCCCAAGTATGATTATAAATTAGGGCACATAACTCCTTGTTCATGGCTAAGATCCAATTTGGATCAAATTTTGCTTCAGTATAGCTTCTTGGTTCAATAAAGGAAGAACAAGAAGGTACAAAAGCTTTGTGGACTTTAGATGTCTTGGAAAAACAAACCTAATTACACCAATGAGTAGTACTAGGCTTAGCAATATCAATAATAGCAGTGTTACACATATAGTCTATCATCCATGAGGGTGGCTTTCTAGGTTTAGGTAGTAAAGGTATGTCAGTAGAGGGGAGGATAACAGATAAATCCTGAACTCTACTGCCTAAGAGCTAGTAGAAGTGGAAGGAGAAGAACTGTGAGATGTATGAACATAAGTAGAAAGATAATCAACATTAAAAGAAAAAGAATTAGAGGAAGAAGAGGAAGGAGCAGAAAGAGAATTATCAGAATGTGAGTTGGTTGTATTTTGAGGAAAATTTTGAGGAATGTTGTAAGAAATGGATGGATAATCTTCAATGAAAGGATCTATGAAGATGTGAGAATTATTTTGGGATGGAACAAAAAATTAAAAGGGTTGTCCTGAGCTTGCAGCAATAACATGGAGAGGAAATTGTTGTTCATGAAAAACAACATCTTTATTGACAATGATTGAGTAGTCACATAAATGCAGGACTTTATATGCTTTTTGTGTAGGGCTTTAACCAATAAAAATGCAAGGATCTGCTATAGGATCAAATTTTGATCTATGAACTTTGGATGTAGAAGTGAAAAATAAACATCCAAAAGCTCTGAGATGCTCAAGTGAAGGAGGCTTATTGTAAAGAATATGGGTGAAATATTGTGAAGAACAGGAAGAGGCATCATGTTAATCAAATAAGTAGCACATAACACACATTCCCCAATATCTTTCAAGTAATCTAGACTGAAAATAAAGAGATTTGACAGTCTCTAGGAGGTGTATGTGTTTTCTTTCCACAACTCCATTTTGTTATGGAGTCCCACTGCAACTAGTTTGATAATCAATGCCCTTAGCTTATTGATATACAAATCAATTATTTTACCCTCACACAATTCTTGTGCATTATCAGTACTAATGCATTTTACTGAATAATCAAACTATGTTTCAACAAATTTCACAAAATCTTCCAAAATTCTACAACATCAGTCTTACGCTTGATCAAATACACCCAAGTGAGTATACTGAAGTCATCTACTATTGTAAGAAACATAGTAAAACCATTATGTGATTTATGCTTGTATGGACCCCAAATATCTGCATGAATCATTTGAAAAGGTATCAAAGTCTTTATTTCACTATTAGGAAAAGGTAACCTACACTGTTTTGCCTTTGGACAATTTTGAAAAATATTGTCTGGTGTGCCCTTTTGGCTTACAGAAGGCATAACATGTTTTATTTGGCTACAAGGCATATGGCCTAGCGTAAGATGCCAAAGATTGACATTATCTCTACAATACAAGCTAAAGAAGAGGCATTACTACAAGCAGCATTAGCTAGATGATCATCAAGATGAAAAGAAGATGGGACATTGTTGTTATCCACAACACAATAAAATTCAGACTTCAACTTACTAAGAACAATCTCCCTTTTCAAAGAAGGATCCTATATCATGCATGTATCAGTAGTGAAAACCACATTGCATTTCATATCCTCAGCTAACTTATGCATAGATACTAAGTTAAACTGAAAATCAGGCACATAAAGCACATCTTGAAGGGTTATACTCTTGTACTTAGCTTAACTGTGCACATGTGAGTGATTTTTACTTGGCTACCATCAACTATTGTGATAATATTTTCATCACTGTGCAGCAAATTATATGACTCAAACATCTTCAAATCATGAAAACTGTGATGTGTGGCATCACTATCAATAATCCAACCAACATTGGAATAAGAGAATAAGCAAAGCTTAAATTACCTGCAAAATAGGCACTGTTTCCTTTCTCATCTTGCCGAGCATGTGGTTAAGACCGTGTGGATGCTTTAACATCTTCAATTTATCTATCATCACCCATCATAATCATGATTCCATAATATTGATCCCTGGTGAAAGTAGCTATAATATATAGTATCCTGCTTAGAGATGTCATCAAAACGTTGAGCCATATCAGCAAAACGTTTATGAGGTAAACCACTCTAAGCTCCCCCTTTGAAACTAGAAGGGAAACCATATAGTTGACAGCATCTGTCAATAGTGTGACCATTCATCTTGAAATGAGTATAGAGAACATATTCAATTTCCTCTTCACACCAGTGTTCAGCCTTCCATTGAGCTGGTTATTGACAAAATTACTCCTATTTTGGCTTGAAAAATTGTTGTTCTGACCATAACCTCTATTATTCTAACCATATCCTCCATAAGTCTGTGCATATCCTCCATTATTCTGGTTGTAACCTCCATTAAACCATGAGTTAAACTTGCCTCTATTGTCAGACAACCTTCTCCTATCAGCTTCAAAAGCCATAGCATCATGAGTGGAACAACTCGGATCACTAATTTGTTTATGTTTCTGTTCTTATAGAAAACGCAACAATATCTGATCATTTGAATCTTAAGAAACTTAGTTGTAAGATTGAACCTACAATTGTTGTACTCACAAATTGTAAAAGGACTTATGTCATCCAATTCATCCTATAAGACCTTCAATCTAGCAAAGTATTCAGCAATCTCATCTAAATGTTACTTAACTTCAGTAATCTCTTCTTGCAAGGCATAAAGTTGAGCAGAAGAAACATGTCCATAACGTTCTTCAAGATCACTCCACATATCTCTAGCTAGCAGTCTTGTAGAGAAATACAAATTTCTTTATAACTGGACCTAACACCCCCAAAATCCATCCAATCACAAGATCATTGCACCTAACCCAAGCCTTGTAGGTAGCATTAGTAGATAGGGGTTTAGGCAGACTTCCATCCACAAAACTCATTTTATTTTTTGGTAGATAAACCTATAATCATTGATCTCTTCCAGGAACTGTAGTTCTCACCATCAAACACTTTATTGATGAACTTATAATTGTTGTTATTAGAAGGGTGTATATAGTACACTGTACTAGGATCCTTGTAATAAGCTCAAGAACTCTAGTTGTAACTTGACTTAAACAAAGACCAAATTAAAACCTCAATTATTAATTAATCGGAAATTTCACCAAATGCCCCTGAGTTATACTTTTATTAACCAAATACCCATCAAAACTTTTAAATTCACCAAACACTCATGAGTTTAAGAAACATGTCACCAAATGCCCTTAATGACTATCGGCGGTTAAAACTGTTAGTCATTAATGACTAATATGCCATGTGGCAGCCTCTAATTGGTTGTTGTAATGTTAGTTAATATAATTAATTATTAAAAAAAACTTTAAAAAATAAAAAAAAATAAAAAAAACCCCACCACCCAAGACCCACCCTCCCCAATGGCCCACCACGCCAGATCCCACCCCTCCCCCTATGCCGGTGGTCCATAATCGCCGGCAAGGCCAGCCCCCACCATCCGACTCCCCCTCCCCCTACCCCCAGCCCCTTCTCCCTCTGTTTACCCTCCCCTTAAACCCCTACCCCACCTCGAAAAGCCCCCCTCCTTCACGACCGGCGTCCAAACCCCCTCCCCAGCGCGCCGGCGAACCTTTTTTGCCCCACCCCCTTTTCCCCTAAACCACCACAAAAAAAAAACCGAAAAACCCTCAAATCGAAACCCTAGATTTCGATTTGGGGTTTTTTCGATTTGGGGGTTTTTCGGTTTTTTTGGGTGGTGGTTTAGAGGGGAAAGGGGGGTGGGGATGTGTAGACACCCATTTGTGTCTCCCCAAAACCAAACCCGGTGATGAGTGCCTTTCACGTCGAATCATAATCGAATGAAACGAAGTGTGGAAAGGTCTAGTATTGCGGAAAGTTTTATTTCTTTTCTCTTCTCCCTGTTTTGGAAAACTTTATTTTAAGAAAACAGCCAATCCAGTTTGGTTGGTCCATGATATGGGTCCAATAGTGGTGTAGTTGGATGGGGCTTGCAAAGACCTTTCCAACGATATATTATAAGCCCAATTCCGATGAATATTGAGGAAATTATGGCCAATTTACTAAACTGGGCCCGGTTTGAGCTTTAAGTACGGCCCAATGATCTAGGGGAGGGCCTAATATAATTTATCATTCCTAATGCAATTAGGAATGGTTTTAGTCTTCTAGAACATTCTAGAAGATTCTTTTCATTCCTAATTCAATTAGGACTCTTCAGAGTTTTAATCAAGATCAAATAGCATTTTCGATGAAATTATATTGTTTTATCTTCCAGTACAGGAAATTTATCAGATTTTCGAAAACGCGTTGAAAACCACTTTGGCGTCCAACCCCAGGCCTTGGCGCCTGGAACCAGGATTAGCGCCAGGCGCTAGCCACTTGTCCTGACGCCAATTAGCCAGGTCTGGCGCCAAGGTTGTTTTGCGATCTTCAGACTCTGTTTTGTTAAATTATCTTTTTTGGCTGATTTTCTCTATAAATATCGTATTAAAAACTCCGTTTTCATCATCTACAATCATCATTCACCAATTTTCCTGATTTTTCATCAACTCTCTTTATTCACCAACTTCCTTCATCATCTACATCAATTCTCATCATTCATCAAGGCTTTTAATTAATTCTCTTTATTCATTCATCAATTTTCAATAATTCTTCAATAATTCTTTCTAAACTTTGCTCTTTAATACAAAATTCCGCATTCGCAAGATCTAGAAACACCTAGCCATATTCGAAGTTGCCTTCGCCCTAGACGTGAAAGGTTTTAATTTCTGAGGGTTTGGTCCCAAATCTCTCTTTCAATTATTTAATTTAATTGTTTTGATTATTATTATTTTCCTTGAAGTTACTAACGTGTGTATTTTGTTATTAGAAAGAGGTACGAGGCATCGAAGTAAGTACTTTAATGGTTTAATTAATATTATGATGTAGAAATCATGCTTAGATTGTTATTTTGATTCCTAGTATCATGTCTAGGGTAACTTTAATATTAAGTATGATTAAAATTACGATGCTTCCTATATTCTTCCTAATATTTATTCTTGTTAGTATCATGCCTAGGATCTTGCTATGCTTTAACATGATTATGGTTATGATTGATTATTATTATTACTAATGATGTTGGTCATTTATTCTTTATTGCTTGATCACCTTTTATTGCATGTTTAAAGGGAATTTGTACTTGCAATCACGCTTAATAAGATAATTAATAATCTTGTTAGGGTTAATTGTGATTATAATTCAAGTGATCGCCAATAATAGATTTGTTTGTGCATTAAATTCAACCAACATAGATTAAACAGGTTTAAGGTTAATCCTATTGATTGTATGTTAGTCAGAAAGCGCACATGAATACGAGCAGAATAAAGTAGAGGCCTATTATTAGGGCAGGTTCAATCTCTTTTAGGTTGGATTTGTACCTTCATCCCCGGACCCTAATTTGGTTCATGACCTTATGGAGTTGACGATCTCTTGGATCGTTAAGGGGTGTAACCTTCACCTCGTGAACGGTTTACAAGTTCCTTAAAAACTTGTTGACGACTCTTTTGCTCTATCTTCTTCCCTTTTGGACGCCACCGTACTTTAGTGTATGATCACAGTGGGGTTCAAGCTAGTGGGATGTAAAGGCTTGAAATTATTCCCTACAGGATGGTAGGGAGTGGGGCGAAAAAGGTTCGCCAGCGTTGGGTTTGGACGCCATCCGTGAAGGAGGGGGGTTTTTCGAGGTGGGGGGGGGGTTTAAGGGGAGGGGAAACGGAGGGAGAAGGGGCTGGGGGTAGGGGAAGGGGTGTCGGAGGGTGAGGGGGCTGGCCTCGCCTGCGATTATGGACCACCGGCGCTGGGGGAGGGGTGGGATCTGGCCGTGGTGGCAGTGGTGGCCGGTGGTGGGCCGCTGGCAGTGTTTTGGCTGGGGGTGGGTTTAATTTTTATTTTTTTAATATTAATTAAGTAATTAATTATATTAATTGATTAATTAATTAATTAATTATATATATATATATATATATATATATATATATATATATTGAGGGGAAGCTTTTAAATTTATATTGTAATAGTATAACGTGTGTAAGCTTAAGTAATAAGTTTATGATTCAATGGATTGGTTTTTTTTTTTTTTTTTTTTTAAATGGAAATCAAAGAAACAAATAAAGGATTAAGTTGAATTCCCCTGCAAGCAAACGAAGGTTGATGGGGGAGTGGGCTCTATTCCAACTTTCTAAAAGCTATAGGACTAGTTAGAAAATTAGAATTATTAATTAGATGCATTCAGCATGTTTCATGTATTTATTGAATTTTTCAACAATATGAAACAGATAAAAAGGAACAAAGATAAGAAAAAAGGAAAAAAAGTTCTAAATTTGATTTTTCAGTCATAACTACTAGTATATAGTTTTTTGTAAAGAGAATAATGGTCTAAAGCAAGTTTTTTTTAATTTTTTTTGTTTTTGATTGTTTTATTTTGATTTTTTCATTTCAAGGCTTGATTTTTATATTAAAAGGAAGATTTGATATGTTCGTACTTTGTGTACTATAGTTATTTCAACCTTTTTAGTTAATCTTGTTAAAGAATGATTAAGAGTGTGTTTGGTAACATCTGTGATAGTAGTTATCTGTATGTGTATCTATTAGCCGCGAAAATAAACAATTAAGTATGAGTATTTGGAAAACTAACTGTTGACGGTAAAATTAAACAAATATGGAAGAAAAATTCCAACAATTGCTTTAACAAAAGCAAATAATATTAATTTTTCACAAAAGCTACTCCAACCATTAAATACTACTTCCATCACTACATTACCAAACACTCATAATTTTTATTAAGTAATAATTTGAATAAATCAAACCACTAAACATTACTTAAAATCTAGTGCCGAACACGTCCTAATTTTCTCCTATATCTAACGAAAAAAGTCATAATAACATAATAAATTGTGGAAAATAAATGATGGAATATGGCCAAAAACATATACTTTTATATATAAAATTAAAATATTAAAGGTGTTTTTTCTTGTATCAAATTATCAAAACATTGAAAACTTATTAAATTCATCTTATGTAAAATTGTCCCTCCAAAAATTTGATAAACTAGAGCACGCACGGTCTAAATGTGTTCAAAAGTAGGGGTGGGTAGGAAGTATACTTGCTCTTTAGTCTTTTCTAACAAAAAGCGCCACGTTAAACACAGTGATAACTAACTTTAAGCAATTAAACTCAATAATAAACTATTATTAATGACGTTGCAAATAGTAATACAATTAAACTATAAATGTAATCATCTTTGTTGTTTAGTTATAACTATTAATCATCTTAACACGTTTGTTTAAATAGTTTTGCACTATTGAAGAAAATGTACATGCAAGTGTCTATAATTGAATTAATTAATTTGATTCCTTTGAAGAAGTGGCAATTTAAAGGTTAATAAATAATTAAGGTGTAATTAAGAAATGTTAACTTAGTTTGACTATCGATCCGAGGAGTTGTTTGGCAACAAATGTCTCGGTGAGACTTTGTATTTTAGTGAGTTGATGATGCTTGTGTTATATATCGTTTAGTTTAAGGTTTAGAAATTAAAGATTGGAATTGTGCACATGACTCAATGAATGACGAAAGATGATGAAAATATAGTTAATTATTTATTATGTACCAACGGTGTTTCGTGCTCCGTTTCATCTTGTTTGTTCCCCAAAAAAAAAAAAAAAAAAAAAAAAAAAAAAAAAAAAATATATATATATATATATATATATATATATATATATATATATATATATATATATATATATATATATATATATATATATACACACACACAAACTCTGATAGAGTATAATAAACATATTCGTTAATTAATATTGATAATACTTATTTGGAATATAGTTAGAAATTCTTATAAAAATGCTCAAATTTTTTATTCACGGACAATCTATACTTAGTATTTAAGAAAGCAAACCAAAAACGATATATATCATCATTCTATTACACTTTCCTATCTTATTCTTCAATCCAATGTGCCACATGTTGTTTTACCTTTTTTATTTTTTATTATACAATTTTTCTTAACTCTTTTGTTAAATAATTCATCTTCATCTCCCCTCTTTATTTCAACCTTTTATTTTCTCTCTTTGATTTTAGTCCCTCCATCTTCTTTCTATTAAGTCTCATTTCAAATTAAAGTCCCAAAATTTTTATTTCTTTAATTATGTTTTCAGTTACATATTACACTCATAATTATTTATTGGTATTTCCTCACTCATCTCATGCAATTTTCTATAAGCAAGTCGTGCATTGCACGGGCCGCCAAAAGGCTAGTTTTAAGTAATAAGTGTTTGATACACCGAAATTTGGTAATTAATTTCTCTCAAAACTAAATGAAAATAAAAGAAATAAGTAATAACATAAGTTAATTGAATTTATATAAATTTTAATTGATATAACAAATTAAATATGCGGAAAAGAAATGGAAATCAGTAAAGAACACACATAAAATTTGTGTGGTTTCACCAAATTAAACTTTGCGTTGGCTACGTCCATAGGGGTAAGAGAGAGGAAAAGTTTAATTGCTCTAGCTTAAGGAATTCAAATTAAAGAATTAGATTTAAATGATAATTAAATTTAGAATGATCGTTATAGTAACCTTAAATTATCTCAAATTTTAGAATATCAGTATAAAATGTTCTTTAATTTCTAAGATCTCAGATAGCTAAGAACTTAATATATATATAACTGATATACATCTAGATAGGAATAACCCTAAAGGAAAGCATAATCGCAATCGATTCATCAAATTAGTTGCACGCACTTTTGGTCACTTGGTTAGACCCAGTGAACTCACCAGCTTGAGCATGCATGCCAATGAGTATCATATGACCCATCACAACATATGACTAAGTAGATTTATTTTGCTCGCCCAATCAACCAAATTCAAGGAATATTTAACAAATCGCTACTTTGATTTGAATCCCTTAACATAAAACTAATGCATTGATCACAATGCTATACCAAAACAAATAAATGTACCAAATGTATCAAACAAGAGATTCAAGCCTTGTGTGAATTGAATCACAAAATATAATGGAAGTGGGAAGTATATGTTATGGAGTTCAAGAACAGTGAATGGGGAAAGTGTTTAATTGTGGGTTTGGACAGAGCTGCAATAGAATGGATCAATGGTGTGTGATATGTATTCGTTATAGAAGAAGGGACAAAGTCATCACATTAAGGTTAGAATTGCACGAAAAGTAACAAGTAATTTGGTGGGGCATCTAAGCCAATTGCAAGACAATCGTGGTTGATATCTTCCACAAACTAAGGATCGTAGACAAGGAGGTTAAAAGCTTAGTTAAAGATTCAATTTCTCTTTGTCTTATCTTAAACTAAGTTTAATTTATTGTGATCACGTTTGTAGGGATGTGGTGGCTAGAATCCACCATTGAGCCAAAAAGGCGAGGGCAAGGCGAGACCTCTAGCCATCCTAGTTTGTTTCACTAGTGTTGTTAAAGTGTGTAGTGAAGAAAACCTAAGGAACATAAGCAAAGAAGAATCAAGCAAACACGAAGAACAGGACACCTATATTTTCCGCCATTATTGTTGCATCCGTAGAAGTTCAGCTCAGGGCCTAAAACTTAAATGCATTAATGGAGAAGTAGAAGTTTTACAGAGAGAAAACTAAGATTTCTTGAAGAAGAGAGATGCATCATTTTTACTTTGGATAAAACCTTGGTTCTTAAGCTCAATATACAATTTGGCAAACCATTGCTTAGATGCTTGCTTCAGGCCATATAGGGACTTAGTTAGTTTGCAGACATTTCCAAGAACAAAATTCAGCTCCTCAGTGATGTTTATATAAACTTCTTCATGGAGATCTCCATGAAGAAAAGCATTGTTAACATCTAGTTGGCCAGAACAAATCCCAACCTCTGTAGGTAGCCAAAGCAATCACAACTCTCACAGTTGGCATCTTCACCATAGGAGAAAAGGTCTCCTCATAATCCACCCCATATTTCTGAGTGTAACCTTTAGCAACTAACATAGCCTTAAACCTTTCAATAGTACCTTCTCCCCTTAGCTTGATCTTATAAACCCATTTAAACCCAATAGGCTTTTTACCAGCAGGAAGATAAACAATATCCCAAGTATGATTATAAATTAGGGCACATAACTCCTTGTTCATGGCTAAGATCCAATTTGGATCAAATTTTGCTTCAGTATAGCTTCTTGGTTCAATAAAGGAAGAACAAGAAGGTACAAAAGCTTTGTGGACTTTAGATGTCTTGGAAAAACAAACCTAATTACACCAATGAGTAGTACTAGGCTTAGCAATATCAATAATAGCAGTGTTACACATATAGTCTATCATCCATGAGGGTGGCTTTCTAGGTTTAGGTAGTAAAGGTATGTCAGTAGAGGGGAGGATAACAGATAAATCCTGAACTCTACTGCCTAAGAGCTAGTAGAAGTGGAAGGAGAAGAACTGTGAGATGTATGAACATAAGTAGAAAGATAATCAACATTAAAAGAAAAAGAATTAGAGGAAGAAGAGGAAGGAGCAGAAAGAGAATTATCAGAATGTGAGTTGGTTGTATTTTGAGGAAAATTTTGAGGAATGTTGTAAGAAATGGATGGATAATCTTCAATGAAAGGATCTATGAAGATGTGAGAATTATTTTGGGATGGAACAAAAAATTAAAAGGGTTGTCCTGAGCTTGCAGCAATAACATGGAGAGGAAATTGTTGTTCATGAAAAACAACATCTTTATTGACAATGATTGAGTAGTCACATAAATGCAGGACTTTATATGCTTTTTGTGTAGGGCTTTAACCAATAAAAATGCAAGGATCTGCTATAGGATCAAATTTTGATCTATGAACTTTGGATGTAGAAGTGAAAAATAAACATCCAAAAGCTCTGAGATGCTCAAGTGAAGGAGGCTTATTGTAAAGAATATGGGTGAAATATTGTGAAGAACAGGAAGAGGCATCATGTTAATCAAATAAGTAGCACATAACACACATTCCCCAATATCTTTCAAGTAATCTAGACTGAAAATAAAGAGATTTGACAGTCTCTAGGAGGTGTATGTGTTTTCTTTCCACAACTCCATTTTGTTATGGAGTCCCACTGCAACTAGTTTGATAATCAATGCCCTTAGCTTATTGATATACAAATCAATTATTTTACCCTCACACAATTCTTGTGCATTATCAGTACTAATGCATTTTACTGAATAATCAAACTATGTTTCAACAAATTTCACAAAATCTTCCAAAATTCTACAACATCAGTCTTACGCTTGATCAAATACACCCAAGTGAGTATACTGAAGTCATCTACTATTGTAAGAAACATAGTAAAACCATTATGTGATTTATGCTTGTATGGACCCCAAATATCTGCATGAATCATTTGAAAAGGTATCAAAGTCTTTATTTCACTATTAGGAAAAGGTAACCTACACTGTTTTGCCTTTGGACAATTTTGAAAAATATTGTCTGGTGTGCCCTTTTGGCTTACAGAAGGCATAACATGTTTTATTTGGCTACAAGGCATATGGCCTAGCGTAAGATGCCAAAGATTGACATTATCTCTACAATACAAGCTAAAGAAGAGGCATTACTACAAGCAGCATTAGCTAGATGATCATCAAGATGAAAAGAAGATGGGACATTGTTGTTATCCACAACACAATAAAATTCAGACTTCAACTTACTAAGAACAATCTCCCTTTTCAAAGAAGGATCCTATATCATGCATGTATCAGTAGTGAAAACCACATTGCATTTCATATCCTCAGCTAACTTATGCATAGATACTAAGTTAAACTGAAAATCAGGCACATAAAGCACATCTTGAAGGGTTATACTCTTGTACTTAGCTTAACTGTGCACATGTGAGTGATTTTTACTTGGCTACCATCAACTATTGTGATAATATTTTCATCACTGTGCAGCAAATTATATGACTCAAACATCTTCAAATCATGAAAACTGTGATGTGTGGCATCACTATCAATAATCCAACCAACATTGGAATAAGAGAATAAGCAAAGCTTAAATTACCTGCAAAATAGGCACTGTTTCCTTTCTCATCTTGCCGAGCATGTGGTTAAGACCGTGTGGATGCTTTAACATCTTCAATTTATCTATCATCACCCATCATAATCATGATTCCATAATATTGATCCCTGGTGAAAGTAGCTATAATATATAGTATCCTGCTTAGAGATGTCATCAAAACGTTGAGCCATATCAGCAAAACGTTTATGAGGTAAACCACTCTAAGCTCCCCCTTTGAAACTAGAAGGGAAACCATATAGTTGACAGCATCTGTCAATAGTGTGACCATTCATCTTGAAATGAGTATAGAGAACATATTCAATTTCCTCTTCACACCAGTGTTCAGCCTTCCATTGAGCTGGTTATTGACAAAATTACTCCTATTTTGGCTTGAAAAATTGTTGTTCTGACCATAACCTCTATTATTCTAACCATATCCTCCATAAGTCTGTGCATATCCTCCATTATTCTGGTTGTAACCTCCATTAAACCATGAGTTAAACTTGCCTCTATTGTCAGACAACCTTCTCCTATCAGCTTCAAAAGCCATAGCATCATGAGTGGAACAACTCGGATCACTAATTTGTTTATGTTTCTGTTCTTATAGAAAACGCAACAATATCTGATCATTTGAATCTTAAGAAACTTAGTTGTAAGATTGCACCTACAATTGTTGTACTCACAAATTGTAAAAGGACTTATGTCATCCAATTCATCCTATAAGACCTTCAATCTAGCAAAGTATTCAGCAATCTCATCTAAATGTTGCTTAACTTCAGTAATCTCTTCTTGCAAGGCATAAAGTTGAGCAGAAGAAACATGTCCATAACGTTCTTCAAGATCACTCCACATATCTCTAGCTAGCAGTCTTGTAGAGAAATACAAATTTCTTTATAACTGGACCTAACACCCCCAAAATCCATCCAATCACAAGATCATTGCACCTAACCCAAGCCTTGTAGGTAGCATTAGTAGATAGGGGTTTAGGCAGACTTCCATCCACAAAACTCATTTTATTTTTTGGTAGATAAACCTATAATCATTGATCTCTTCCAGGAACTGTAGTTCTCACCATCAAACACTTTATTGATGAACTTATAATTGTTGTTATTAGAAGGGTGTATATAGTACACTGTACTAGGATCCTTGTAATAAGCTCAAGAACTCTAGTTGTAACTTGACTTAAACAAAGACCAAATTAAAACCTCAATTATTAATTAATCGGAAATTTCACCAAATGCCCCTGAGTTATACTTTTATTAACCAAATACCCATCAAAACTTTTAAATTCACCAAACACTCATGAGTTTAAGAAACATGTCACCAAATGCCCTTAATGACTATCGGCGGTTAAAACTGTTAGTCATTAATGACTAATATGCCATGTGGCAGCCTCTAATTGGTTGTTGTAATGTTAGTTAATATAATTAATTATTAAAAAAAACTTTAAAAAATAAAAAAAAATAAAAAAAACCCCACCACCCAAGACCCACCCCTCCCCAATGGCCCACCACGCCAGATCCCACCCCTCCCCCTATGCCGGTGGTCCATAATCGCCGGCAAGGCCAGCCCCCCACCATCCGACTCCCCCTCCCCCTACCCCCAGCCCCTTCTCCCTCTGTTTACCCTCCCCTTAAACCCCTACCCCACCTCGAAAAGCCCCCCTCCTTCACGACCGGCGTCCAAACCCCCTCCCCAGCGCGCCGGCGAACCTTTTTTGCCCCACCCCCTTTCCCCTAAACCACCACAAAAAAAAACCGAAAAACCCTCAAATCGAAACCCTAGATTTCGATTTGGGGTTTTTTCGATTTGGGGGTTTTTCGGTTTTTTTGGGTGGTGGTTTAGAGGGGAAAGGGGGGTGGGGATGTGTAGACACCCATTTGTGTCTCCCCAAAACCAAACCCGGTGATGAGTGCCTTTCACGTCGAATCATAATCGAATGAAACGAAGTGTGGAAAGGTCTAGTATTGCGGAAAGTTTTATTTCTTTTCTCTTCTCCCTGTTTTGGAAAACTTTATTTTAAGAAAACAGCCAATCCAGTTTGGTTGGTCCATGATATGGGTCCAATAGTGGTGTAGTTGGATGGGGCTTGCAAAGACCTTTCCAACGATATATTATAAGCCCAATTCCGATGAATATTGAGGAAATTATGGCCAATTTACTAAACTGGGCCCGGTTTGAGCTTTAAGTACGGCCCAATGATCTAGGGGAGGGCCTAATATAATTTATCATTCCTAATGCAATTAGGAATGGTTTTAGTCTTCTAGAACATTCTAGAAGATTCTTTTCATTCCTAATTCAATTAGGACTCTTCAGAGTTTTAATCAAGATCAAATAGCATTTTCGATGAAATTATATTGTTTTATCTTCCAGTACAGGAAATTTATCAGATTTTCGAAAACGCGTTGAAAACCACTTTGGCGTCCAACCCCAGGCCTTGGCGCCTGGAACCAGGATTAGCGCCAGGCGCTAGCCACTTGTCCTGACGCCAATTAGCCAGGTCTGGCGCCAAGGTTGTTTTGCGATCTTCAGACTCTGTTTTGTTAAATTATCTTTTTTGGCTGATTTTCTCTATAAATATCGTATTAAAAACTCCGTTTTCATCATCTACAATCATCATTCACCAATTTTCCTGATTTTTCATCAACTCTCTTTATTCACCAACTTCCTTCATCATCTACATCAATTCTCATCATTCATCAAGGCTTTTAATTAATTCTCTTTATTCATTCATCAATTTTCAATAATTCTTCAATAATTCTTTCTAAACTTTGCTCTTTAATACAAAATTCCGCATTCGCAAGATCTAGAAACACCTAGCCATATTCGAAGTTGCCTTCGCCCTAGACGTGAAAGGTTTTAATTTCTGAGGGTTTGGTCCCAAATCTCTCTTTCAATTATTTAATTTAATTGTTTTGATTATTATTATTTTCCTTGAAGTTACTAACGTGTGTATTTTGTTATTAGAAAGAGGTACGAGGCATCGAAGTAAGTACTTTAATGGTTTAATTAATATTATGATGTAGAAATCATGCTTAGATTGTTATTTTGATTCCTAGTATCATGTCTAGGGTAACTTTAATATTAAGTATGATTAAAAGTACGATGCTTCTTATATTCTTCCTAATATTTATTCTTGTTAGTATCATGCCTAGGATCTTGCTATGCTTTAACATGATTATGGTTATGATTGATTATTATTATTACTAATGATGTTGGTCATTTATTCTTTATTGCTTGATCACCTTTTATTGCATGTTTAAAGGAAATTTGTACTTGCAATCACGCTTAATAAGATAATTAATAATCTTGTTAGGGTTAATTGTGATTATAATTCAAGTGATCGCCAATAATAGATTTGTTTGTGCATTAAATTCAACCAACATAGATTAAACAGGTTTAAGGTTAATCCTATTGATTGTATGTTAGTCAGAAAGCGCACATGAATACGAGCAGAATAAAGTAGAGGCCTATTATTAGGGCAGGTTCAATCTCTTTTAGGTTGGATTTGTACCTTCATCCCCGGACCCTTATTTGGTTCATGACCTTATGGAGTTGACGATCTCTTGGATCGTTAAGGGGTGTAACCTTCACCTCGTGAACGGTTTACAAGTTCCTTAAAAACTTGTTGACGACTCTTTTGCTCTATCTTCTTCCCTTTTGGACGCCACCGTACTTTAGTGTATGATCACAGTGGGGTTCAAGCTAGTGGGATTTAAAGGCTTGAAATTATTCCCTACAGGATGGTAGGGAGTGGGGCGAAAAAGGTTCGCCAGCGTTGGGTTTGGACGCCATCCGTGAAGGAGGGGGGGTTTTTCGAGGTGGGGGGGGGGGTTTAAGGGGAGGGGAAACGGAGGGAGAAGGGGCTGGGGGTAGGGGAAGGGGTGTCGGAGGGTGAGGGGGCTGGCCTCGCCTGCGATTATGGACCACCGGCGCTGGGGGAGGGGTGGGATCTGGCCGTGGTGGCAGTGGTGGCCGGTGGTGGGCCGCTGGCAGTGCTTTGGCTGGGGGTGGGTTTAATTTTTATTTTTTTTAATATTAATTAAGTAATTAATTATATTAATTGATTAATTAATTAAAAGAGAACCAATTGCAGCATGCCACATGGCCTAATTAACCTTAATGACTAATGAATAAACCACCCTTAGTCATTAAGGGCATTTGGTGACATTTTTGTGAAACTCAAGTGTATACGGTGAATTTGAAAATTTGCATGGGTATTTGGTGAATAAAAAAATAACTCAGGGCATTTGGTGAAATTTTCGTTAGTTAATTAAGTGAATTAGACTCGACGTGAAGACTCGAAAAGGAAACCAAACCATCGCGCAGCGATGGGAATATCGGCGTTGCATCAATCCCGTCGCTAAGCAATATATCTATCGCGCGTGGTGATGGAAGCTAGTGCTTTGTGTCACAAGTTAAACCTCCCGCGTTGAAATTAGAACGCAATTTTAACTTGTTTTCGATATTCCTTTCGCAAAGGTAAGCCTATAGTCTTGCTAGGTCGAGTGTAATTTAGACTTTATTAATCCTAATTAATTAATTATTTAAATAATTAAGAAAATTCCTTTAGTCATTGGTTAGTTCATTAAGACTTATTTACAAACACAAGTCAACACAAACGGTGGTTAGTTTAATCACAAGTAAGCTAAGGTATGCACAATTAAGGAATGCATTAGTGGTCAAGTAGTCACAACATGATGCAATGACTTTTCAACCTAACCATGGCTCTAGTTATCTAAAGTTCAAAGATTATGGTGGTCTATGAGTCCAGATGCAACGCGTGGAAGCCTTACCTTTGGAAGGGTTGGTGCATATGAATGGGACCCCGCAAGTTAGATTTGCTTCCATGGTTTAGTGAATTCACAAACTCGGATGTAGCCGTCGTTGCACGGAGCGTTTGATTGTGTAGATGGAGCGTGAATTCCCAAGGGCTAAACGAACATGTAGAACACATATGGGTTTCACAAAAGAAGGAAAAACTCAATGAGGAAGTAAAATTGGCCAAATAGTACTGGAATTGGTTAAAACAAGAAGGTAGATTTCTGGCTCGGTGTTGGAAGAACTCCACGCGAGAAATTTTTTTTATCGTGTAGCGATGATCCCATCGTACAACGATGGACACTGTCGTCTCCCAACAATTCCTACACTCCTCGGAAGCTTTCTATGTTATCATCAGAATTTTTCGATTTTCGTAGTATTTTTTCGATTCTATTTGTGAAATATATTTCCCAATTTTCCCACGTGCAAAAGTCCTATGTTTTTTACGCATTGCAGATGGGCTTTCAAATGCGGACCTTTTTATGTTTATTCCACAATGTTAATCAAAATTACGCACATGAATATTTAGAACGTTTCAAGTCTTATCCACTTATTCTAAATTGATTGCCAAAATAAACTTTAGGAATTAAAATGGAAATCCTTCCTAGTAGAGTCACAAAAAACTGTAGGGAACATTTCAAACACTCAACTTTGAGCCCCACTGTGATCATACATTTAATCATGGTGGCGTCCAAAGGAAAAGGAAGCTAGAGCAAAAGAGACGCCAACAAGTTTTAGGAATTTATAAACCGTCCATGGGTGTGAAAGTTGCACCGTACTCCATTCACGATCACATAGATCCCAGCTAACTCCATAGTGGTCCTGAACCATGACTGGATATTCAGGGATGATGGTACGAATACAACCTAAAAGAGATTGAACCCGCCCTAAATAGGCCTTGTAGGGAATAGTTTCAAGCCTTTAAAATCCCACTAGCTTGAACCCCACTGTGATCATACACTAAAGTACGGTGGCGTCCAAAAGGGAAGAAGATAGAGCAAAAGAGTCGCCAACAAGTTTTTAAGGAACTTGTAAACCGTTCACGAGGTGAAGGTTACACCCCTTAACGATCCAAGAGATCGCCAACTCCATAAGGTCATGAACCAAATAAGGGTTCGGGGATGATGGTACAAATCCAACCTAAAAGAGATTGAACCTGCCCTAATAATAGGCCCTACTTTATTCTGCTCGTATTCATGTGCGCTTTCTGAGTAACATGCAATCAATAGGATTAACCCTAAACCTGTTTAATCTATGTTGGTTGAATATTAATGCACAAATAAATCTATTATTGGCGATCACTTGAAATATAATCACAATTAACCCTAAACAAGATTATTAATAATTTTATTAAGCGTGATTACAAGTACCAAATTCCCTTTAAACATACATAAAAGGTGATCAAGCAATAAATAATAAATAGCATATCAAGCAACATAATAAATAATCAATATCATGAATAATAATTATAATAATAATAATTATTATTATAATATCATCATAAATTAAATAATTATAAATTATAACAATTATAATCATGTTAAAGCATAGCAAGATCCTAGGCATGATACTAACAAGATTAATAACAAACCCTAGCATGTCACTAAACAATAAAAATCAAATCTTTAGCCCTAACATGATACTAACAATCATAAATATTAGGAAGAATATAAGAAGCATCATACTTTTAATCATACTTGATATTAAAATTACCCTAGACATGATGTTAGGAATATCATAATAACAATCTAAGCATGATTTCTACATCATAATATCAATTAAACCATTAAAGTACTTACTTGGATGCCTCGTACCTCTTTCTAATAACAAAATACACACGTTAGTAACTTCAAGGAAAATAATAAACAAAGCAATTAAGTTAAATAATTGAAAGAGAAATTTTGGACCAAACCCTCAGAAATTAAGACCTTTCACGTCTAGGGCGAAGGCAACTTCGAATATGGCTTGGTGTATCAAGATCTAATGAATGCGGAATTATTTATTTGAGAAAAGGCTAGTTTAGAAAAAGGGAGAGAGATAGAATAATCAAGAAAATCTTGATGAGAGTTGATGAATAATTTTGTAAAGAGATTGTTGATGAATGATGATTGTAGATGGCGAAGATAGATGGTGAATTCGTGAATGAAAACGGAGTTTTGATACAATATTTATAGAGAAAAACTTCCAAAAAAGATAATTTATCAAAAATGCTATTTGATCTAATTAAAACTCTAAAGAATCCTAATTGAATTAAGAATGGTAAAAACCTTCTAGAATGTTCTAGAAGACTAAAACCATTCCTAATTACATTAGGAATGATAAATCATATTAGGCCCTCCCCTAGATCATTGGGCCATACTTAAAACTCAAACCCGACCCAGTTTAGTAAATTGGCCATAAATTCCTCAATACTCATCGGAATTGGGCTTATAACATATCGTTGGAAAGGTCTTTGCAAGCCCCATCCAACTATACTACTATTGGACCCATATCATGGACCAACCAAACTGGATTGACTGTTTTCCTTAAAATAAAGTTTTCAAAAACAGAGAGAATAGAAAAGAAAAGAAAAGAAATAAAACTTTCCGCAACACTAGACCTTTCCACACTTTCGTTTCATTCGATTATGATTCGACGTGAAAGGCACTCATCACCGGGTTTGGTTTTGGGGAGACACAAATGGGTGTCTACAGAAGCCCCCACTTTGACTGAGTTTGGAGAAACGCAAGTTTCGAAAAACGAAAGTCAAAGTATCGATAGGGACGGAGAATGATTCAGAACGTTCTGCGATCCCAAATCAATCTTGTAACGCCGATACCTGCAAAACTAGCATTAGTTAAACAGATAAAAGAGTTAAGAAACGCGTATCTTGCACCGTCGAGCACACGTCTCTGAAAGTAACCGATTGTTGTTGTTTTGACGACCTCCTGCAAGCTAGAGAATGTCATCCTGCCTGAAAACCGCTACGCCCGTAACTGCTTCCAAATTAGAAGATCACTTAGCCTGAAACTATCCTCCTCCGCAATGATAATATTCCACATCCTAGGGAACATCATCGAAGATTATTTCTCTTGAAACAATCCTCTTTCGCATTGATAATATTCCACATCCAAGGGAATACCATCAAAGATCATTTCTCTTGAAACAATCCTTAGTTTTTTGTGACAACCCTCCACAATCTAGGGAACGCCATCTTGCTGTTTGTTTTGACGATCTTCCGCAATCTAGGGAATGCCGTCGATCAATGTTGCTACATCTTGAGCCTTTTCTTGAATCATAGTGACAACCTTTCCAATCATAGCAAAAGTCGTCGAAGACTGCCCATCTCATGCTATCTTCTCAAATCTTGGGTGACAACCTCCACAATCTTAGCGAATGCCGTCGAAGACCGCCCATCTCGTGCTATCGTCTCAAATATTTGGTGACAACCTCCACAATCTTAGCGAATGCCGTCGAAGACCGCCCATCTCTTGCTATCTTCTCAAATCTTTGGTGACAACCTCCACAATCTTAGCGAATGCCGTCGAAGATCGCCCATCTCGTGCTATCTTCTCAAATCTTTGGTGACAACTTCCACAATCTTAGCGAACGCTGTCGAAAATAACTTTACTTGAAGTCATCCTCAATTGTTGCGATAATTTTCCCAAAGGAAAAATACCGAAGACCCACGCCTGTCGATCTTTAAAAGTTCGCCTGAACTTTTCTTTTGCTATGCCTGTACGTCGGCGCTTTCGTTGCTCTTGAACCTGTATGTCGGTGTTTTTTCTGCTTTTGAGCCAATGCCTAGGCGCTTTAAGCTAAGTGAGACGATCTTTCATCAGGTCGATCACTTATTGCAATTGTAATCAAACTGACTACTTAATCATGTCAAATCGCTTAGAGGGGCTAACTAGCGTACCAAGGAACCCAAAAAATATATTGCAGAAGGCTAGCACAACCCCAACAGGTGGTTGGCTGCTTTGTCGTCGCTGAAAATCAATCAGCGCCAAACATATGGAATTAGCGCTAGGCGCTGGAATTGGCGTCTGGCGCCAAGCACAGAAAGTGACGCCAATGCCTAGGGACTGGCGCCAGCACGGATTCTCCTTTAAATTCAATTTTCCGTCTTATTTCTTGCTCTGTTCGTCACGAACGCTGCGATAGGGTCTTCCCTGTTCTGCTGCACCTGTATTTATTTTGACTATAGAACTTTGCTAATCTCTTTAATCATCTTAGGGTTGACCTAAGGTTTAGCATTGCTTGACTCAACTCATTGACATGACACGACTCAAGGCATAAACTTGACTCGATGTTTGACTGACTCAAAGTGAAAAGACACGTGTGACTCATGACCCATGTGTGCATTGTAATGTGATCGTGCGACTCGAAAATGCAAAAAGCAAAAATTTTCCGTCATTTTTGTGGAGGGTACCGACTTTCTCCCGAAAAAGAAAGACGTGAAAAAGAAAAATCAAAAGTTTGAAGATGCATGTTGAATGAGCTTAGTCAAATGTTGTTTGATACTATCTCTCAAGGTTCAAGGATTAATTCATCCTAGGCTATCTCAACTGTTGACTCCATGATGAAAGCATTTGGGTAACTTAGGCACGGAGGCTAAGCACTTCATACTTCGTGATGCAATGACAATTATGAGTGATGAGCGATAAGGCATGCTTCAATGTTGTGTTAAGATTTCATGACAAAGGGTTCCTAGGGGAAAGACTATTTGGTCATGTATCTGTGCAGTGTGTGATAGTGACACTAAAGTTAGGCCGCAAGAGCTAAGTGTGTGAAAAGATATATTATTGTTAGAAGAGCCAAATAATGGTGACTCTTAGGCTAGGTAAGCTAATGATGTAGGGATTAAGCCCCCAAGTCTAGCTCTAAGTGAAAAGGGATGAGCATTGGAGATCCCTTGATATGATCATGGTGTAAGTGTGTGAATGTGAATATGAATGCATGTTTATTACGGCCGCACCTCGATGTGAGGTTGCCTACGTATCCGTTAGGAATCAGGCCAAACGTAGCTCTAGCCAAACCTCGCACAAGTGTGTATACCTCAAAAAGGTCTTTTTAAGGGTTGTAACGTGGTTAGGCTAAAGGTTATAGAAGAAGGGGATAAAGGCTCAAGACCCTAGACAAGCCCCCAAGGTGTGCAACCTTGCTTTTGAATCTTTATAATTTTATGCTTGAGTTTCTACTCTTTTTTAGCTCTTTTTGCTTTAGCATTTATTTTATTTTTATAAGTGTGAGCAATCTCGATCATGCGGTCTATCACTCACTTGGCATTCATGTTTCTCAGGCGCGGTACCGAGTACTCGATAAGAGACGCAATCTGAGACGTGCTCATATCAAAGATATTTTCATATCAAAGACATTGGAACACTTGCCCTTTTGTACACTTTTATTTATTATTTTTTTTGCTTATTTTTGCTATTTTGATTTTCTGAAATCACTCAAGCTTTGTTCTTTGAAAATTGCATAAGTTGCACACCATCCCATCCCAAGGTTAGGTAGATGTAGGTCGAAAAAAGAAGGGTTTATCGTTAGACGAGGCTCAAAGTGGTTGATGAAGAAAGGATGTGTAAATTGAAAGGCGAAAGGAGATATGATGTGGCTACAAGGGGTGCCTCAAATCATTGGTATATCTTGTGCTTAATTCGACATGGATTTTTTTATTTTTTATTTTTTATTTTTTATTTATTTATTTTTTTTTGAATGCAATATAATGAAATGATCATATTCAAGGAAATAAATGCTCATTTTATTAAAAAGGGAAAAAGGAAAAAAAACCTATAAAATTAATCTAAAAGAAAAGAAAAGGTGCCTATGCTAGACTTATTGGGGAAAGAAAAAAAAATGAAGAAGAAATAGAAAAAGAGGTCACGAAATCTTGTCGTTGCAGCTCGCCTCTTGTCTTGTGTCATTTGCTTCATCATCACCCAGTCTTCTTGTTAACTGGAGGCATGGGAAGCTTGTTATTATCATTCAAATGTTGGATAGCCTCCTTTAGTTTCCAACAGCTCTCAGTAGTATGACCCCTACCTTGATGGTACTTGCAGTGTTCGTCTGGATTCCAACTAGGAAATCTCTTTTCAGGTGCGGGATCTTGAATAGGTCCAATGGGAGTAATGAGTCCTTTGGCATGGAGTCGATCGAAGGCAGTATCGTAACTCATCCCAATGGGGGTGAAGTCTTTCCTTAGTTGCTTCTTAGATCCTTGGTTATCCATGGCTAAAACTTCACTGAGATCAAAGGTACTAACATTGTTACTAGAGTGGGCGTTTTCGGAAGAAGAAGGATTGTCGTTCTTCTTTCCTTTCCATCCACCGTGGTTACTATTGTTAGTAGCTTTTTGCTTTGCAAGGTCATCTTCGATTTCAATTCCGATGTCATAAACGGCCTTGAAAGTATTCAAATTGTGTTGATATTTTAGGTGCTTCGAATACTTTTCTTGGAGATTCTTGATAAACATCCTCACAGATTCCTTTTCGGTGGGGACTTCAATCATCTTAGCGGAAGTTTCCCTCCACTTATTAAAGAAAGAAGTAAAGCCTTCATTTTCTTTTTGTCTTAGCATCTCAAGTTGTCTATGGTCGGTTTCAACTTGGGTATTGCACTTGTACCTACCGACGAAAGCGTTCACTATCAATTCCCAGGTAGAGGTTTTCTCCTTGTCAAGGGAGAAGAACCATTGTTGGCAAACGGTTTCAAGAGATAGTGGGAACAGAGAGGGGAAAACCTTCTTATCGATAACCTTAATGCTCATTATAGTTTCAAAAGCTCTTAGATGGAAGGTAAGGGTTATCTGTTGCCTTGAATTTTGGGATGTCGTTGGCATTGAACTTCTGCAGAAGAAGTTCTTTGTCCAGTGAGACCCCTTGCGAACTCATGCCCTGAAATTTATAGTCACTAGATAGCTTGCTTAGACACTCTTGCATGAGATCCATCCGTTGTTGCTTCATGGGATCATCGACCTTAAGGGTAAGTAGCTTCAGTGTTTCAGTCATGGTAACAAATTGGTTCCTAAGCTCATTGACTTCTTCTTTAGTTGCCATTATCTTCTTAGCCTTCCTCTTTTGACGAATCAGTTTACCAAAAAGCGAGACTTGAATAAAGAGGTTGTCCTTGATTAATCGCCCTTCTCTCCTTGACCAAGTACTGTGAAAAGGAATTTGGGGATACTTATTGTTAATTATTTGACTCAAACTTTATTCAACATGCAATGGATGGAGGAAGAAAAGAAAAATTGGAATAGAAGGTGAAGAGGATTTAGATGGAGGGATATGAAGGATTAGGAGTAGAATGTACCCCAACTCAAATGACGGAAAAGACCGACTCATGCATGAACCTAATACATGGCCATGGTGATGTGTACTCAAAGAGTGTGCTAAGACTAGTGAGTGTAGATGGTGCGTTAATACTCGTGTCACGGCCATGTGGCTAGACTATGTGACCAAGACTCAAGCAAAGACTAAGTTAAGACTTCACGTATATGCATTAAACTGGACAGACTGTGGTATTTTAGTCATAACTTTTGATCTGCGACTCTCATTGGGATGATACCAATGCCAAATTAAAGATAAAACTCGGGGCTACAGATCCATAGGTCTTACGACTCGTAGTTCTTTCTAGAACTCCAGATATGACCAAAACAAATTGACGTTTGTGCAGTATACGGGAATAAAAATCCGGGTTGACTTAAAGGAACTATGACTCGATTTTATGTTTATTTATTAGCTCAAATTAATTAATTAATTAATTAAACAAAGTCCTTTAGTCATTAATCAGTTTATTTAGTCTTAACACAAGTCAAACAAACGGTTAGGAAAAATCACATAGAGTATGCACAACAAATAATGCACAATTAGTCAAGTAGGCACAATATGATGCAATGAGTTCGCAACCTAACCATGGCTCTAGTTCTCTAAAGTTCGGGATATGGTTTAGTCAAATAGGGTCCATGGTTAATTGTTCAGATGCACCGCGTAGAAGCCTAAGCGTGAAGGGTTAACGCGTGTGGATAGAACACCGCGAGTTTTTTTAGAAAAAAAACTCACTTCCATGGTTTGGTGAATTCAACATCTCAGATGTATCCTTTGTCGCCAGGAGCGTTCAATCGGGTAGATAGAGCATGAATTCCCAGAGGGTTATGTCCATATGTAGAACACATATGGGTTTCAGAAAAATGAGAAAAAATTCAATCAGGAAGTAGGATCGAGCAAACAATACGAAAAACCGGTCGAAATTAGAACGCATATTTCTGGCTCGGTATTGGGGGAAATTGGCGCTAGCAAACAGAGATTGGCGCCAACTTTTAACTGTAGCGCCTGGTGCCAATACTGGCGTCTGCCGCTACGGCAAAAAGTGTGGCGCCAAGCTCTGGCCCCTGACGCTACTTCCCACATGCCTTAGCAGCTTTCTGTGCTCAATAAAAATCATCCAGTTTTGCGCGGTGTTATTTCAGTCCTAGTTGTGAAATACATTTCTCAAATTTCCTACGTGTAAAATCCTATGTTTTTGACTCATTGCGGATGGTCTTTCCAATGAGAACCTTTTTATGCATATGACAATAATGTTAATCAAAATTAAGCACATGAAATACTTAGAACTTTTCGAGTCTCATCCACTCATTCTAAATCATTGCCGAAACAAATTCAGGAATTAAAATAGAAATCCTCCCCAGTGGAGTCGCCAAAAACTGTAGGGAATAGTTTCAAGCCTTTAAAATCCCACTAGCTTGAACCCCACTGTGATCATACACTAAAGTACGGTGGCGTCCAAAAGGGAAGAAGATAGAGAAAAAGAGTCGCCAACAAGTTTTTAAGGAACTTGTAAACCGTTCACGAGGTGAAGGTTACACCCCTCAACGATCCAAGAGATCGCCAACTCCATAAGGTCATGAACCAAATAAGGGTTCGGGGATGATGGTACAAATCCAACCTAAAAGAGATTGAACCTGCCCTAATAATAGGTCTCTACTTTATTCTGCTCGTATTCATGTGCGCTTTCTGATTAACATGCAATCAATAGGATTAACCCTAAACCTGTTTAATCTATGTTGGTTGAATATTAATGCACAAATAAATCTATTATTGGCGATCACTTGAATTATAATCACAATTAACCCTAAACAAGATTATTAATAATTTTATTAAGCGTGATTACAAGTACCAAATTCACTTTAAACATACATAAAAGGTGATCAAGCAATAAATAATAAATAGCATATCAAGCAACATAATAAATAATCAATATCATGAATAATAATTATAATAATAATAATAATTATAATATCATCATAAATTAAATAATTATAAATTATAACAATTATAATCATGTTAAAGCATAGCAAGATCCTAGGCATGATACTAACAAGATTAATAACAAACCCTAGCATGTCACTAAACAATAAAAATCAAATCTTTAGCCCTAACATGATACTAACAATCATAAATATTAGGAAGAATATAAGAAGCATCATACTTTTAATCATACTTGATATTAAAATTACCCTAGACATGATGTTAGGAATATCATAATAACAATCTAAGCATGATTTCTACATCATAATATCAATTAAACCATTAAAGTACTTACTTGGATGCCTCGTACCTCTTTCTAATAACAAAATACACACGTTAGTAACTTCAAGGAAAATAATAAACAAAGCAATTAAGTTAAATAATTGAAAGAGAAATTTGGGACCAAACCCTCAGAAATTAAGACCTTTCACGTCTAGGGCGAAGGCAACTTCGGATATGGCTAGGTGTATCAAGATCTAATGAATGCGGAATTATTTATTTGAGAAAAGGCTAGTTTAGAAAAAGGGAGAGAGAGAGAATAATCAAGAAAATCTTGATGAGAGTTGATGAATAATTTTGTAAAGAGATTGTTGATGAATGATGATTGTAGATGGCGAAGATAGATGGTGAATTCGTGAATGAAAACGGAGTTTTGATACGATATTTATAGAGAAAAACATCCAAAAAAGATAATTTATCAAAACAGAGTCTGAAGATCGCAAAACCACCTTGGCGCCAGCCCTGGCTCATTGGCGCCAGGACCAGTGGCTAGCGCCAAGCGCCAATGGATGGCGTCTGGCGCCAAGGCCTGGGGTTGGACGCCAAATTGGATTTCAACACATTTTCGAAAATCTGATAATTTTCCCGTACTGGAAGATAAAATAATATAATTTCTGTCGAAAATGCTATTTGATCTAATTAAAACTCTAAAGAATCCTAATTGAATTAAGAATGATAAAAACCTTCTAGAATGTTCTAGAAGACTAAAACCATTTCTAATTACATTAGGAATGATAAATCATATTAGACCCTCCCCTAGATCATTGGGCCGTACTTAAAACTCAAACCGGGCCCAGTTTAGTAAATTGGCCATAAATTCCTCAATACTCATCGGAATTGGGCTTATAACATATCGTTGGTAAGTTCTTTGCAAGCCCCATCCAACTACACCACTATTGGACCCATATCATGGACCAACCAAACTGGATTGGCTGTTTTCCTTAAAATAAAGTTTTCAAAAACAGAGAGAAGAGAAAAGAAAAGAAAAGAAATAAAACTTTCTGCAACACTAGACCTTTCCACACTTTCGTTTCATTCGATTATGATTCGACGTGAAAGGCACTCATCACCGGGTTTGGTTTTGGGGAGACACAAATGGGTGTCTACAGGCCTATACTTTGTTCTGCTCATATTCATGTACGCTTTCCAACTAACATACAATCAATAAATTTATCCTAATTATATTTAATCTATATTGGTTGATTATTAATGTATGAATAAATCTATTATTGGCGATCACTTGAATTAAAATCATATTAGCCTAAATCAAATCATTAATCGTGATTTCAAGTATAAATTCCCTTTAAACTTGGAAGAGAGAGCGTAATCAAGCAATAACAATAATATTTGAATAATCAAGTAACATATAAAATTATAATATCGACATAACAAATCACATCATTATAATAGCATATTAGCATGATCCTAGGCAAGATACTAACATAATTAATAATAAATCCTAGCATGTCACTAAATAATAAAAATCAAAGCTTTAGTCTAAACACGATACTAAAAAGCAATAAAAGCATCTAACATGATATTAGGAATTAATAAAATAATCTAAACATGATTCCTAAAGAAATAGAGCAATTAAATTACTCATTTTGAAGACTCGTATCTCTTTCTATCCAAAGAATACACACGTTAGTAACTTCAATAAAATATTAAATAAAACAATCAAGATAATAATCAAAATATAGATTTGGGACCAAACCCTCAAAACTATCAACGAACCTTTCACGTCGAGGTCTAAGACAACTTCGAGCTTAGCTAGGTGTATTAGTGTCTCGCGAAGGAAGTATGGTGTGTGTTTAGGAAAAGATTTAGAAAAATCAAGAGAGAGAAATAAAGAATAAGCTTCAACTTTAGAGAGAAAGAAAAAGATGATGATTGTTGGATGTTGGTGAATGATGGATGAAATCGACCCCTATTTCACTACAAGAAATTAGCAATTTTGCGACAGCCAAATTCTGTTGTAAAAATGATTAAAACCATCACTAAAAATAGTTACGACAGCCAACTGTCATAATGGGTTTGTCGCAATATGAGTTGTCGCAAAATTTCATTTTTATGACAATTTGACTGTCGTAAAAAAATTACGACTGCTTTTTTTTAATTTCAACGACAGTTTTATATTTTGTCGCAGAAATTAGCTTACGACAGCATATAACTGTCGCAAAATTATGACGGTTTACAAAACTGTCGCAAAATAAATAAATAATTAAAAAAGGAAAACCCACACCAACCCAGCTCCCTTCACCCACTGTAAACATTAACCACCATCCTCTCCCTTACGAACCACCACCCACCGCCCCCACAATCCACCTAACGCCACCCAAAAACACCAAAGAAAACAAAAAACGCATAAATACCCACAAGCAAACTTTAGATCTGGAACTAAACCCCAAAAAAACAAAAGTTATGACATTAAAACCAAGAAAAATCAAAATTAAACCAAACCTAACAAGAATCAAAATTAAAATAAAACCTAACAAGATCTAAAAAATACCTAAAACTAACAAAAATACCTAAAACATCAAAAAAAATACAAATAAAAATATATATCAAATAATATAAAAAAAAATTGCACAAAAAAAACAAACAAAAAATGAATGAAACTATAGGAATTATCAAAAACACTACAAAATTCAAACAAAAAAGCAACAAAAAAATCAAACCAAAAAAAAAACAACAAAAAATTTACCAAATTGAATAAAGTAAATGAAATTAAACACAAACAATAATAACCTTTAAATAAAGGAAATTCACCCCCAAAAATCAAAGTTAACTTCAAATTATTGAAAATAGACACAAATAACCGAAATAAAACGAAAATTAACGAAACAAAAACAGAAATTCAAGCACAAAATTATGAATTTAGACAAAAAAAAAGAGAACAAACAAAAACCACAATAACAAAAATGAAAAAATACAAAAAAAAGAGCATACCTTCGAAAATTTGTTCTTTGGATTTTCATGGTCAAATTCGACCATAAAAACTCTTGATCTGGAATTTCTATGGTCGAAATTGACCAAATGAACTCCAACATAACGAAATTGGACCTCAAAACATGAAATTTGATAAACCCAAAGAAATTTGACCATGAATTTCGTTTCTTTTCTCATTAGAAACAGAGAGGAAAGAGGAAAATGGAGAGGAGCGGAGAAAGAAATTGAGAGAAGGTTGGGAAGAGGAGAGCAAAATAGAGAAAAGGAGTGGGGAGGAGAGGAAAGAGAAACTGAGAGGGGAAATAGAGAGGAGAAACGGCGGAAGACAATTTAGGATTTGGTGTAGGGCTTTTAAATTGGTATTTAAATATCATTAATTTTTTTTAAAAAAAAACAACTCTATGACAGCCATAAGCCGCCGCGAATTGCGACAGTTTCAAAACGTTGTAATTAACAATTTATAGTTGTCGTAAATATTAATTTTTTATAATTATTTTTAGCGTCTTTTGCGACAATTTATTGGCTAAAAACTGTCGTAACTCAACGGCGGTTTGAAAAACTGTCGTAATATTACAATAGCTACAAAAATCGTCATAGAATTAAAATATTACGACGGTTTTACTAGCTGTCGCAGAAAAACTGTCGTTATGTTCCTGGATTCTAGTAGTGTTTATAGCAAAAACCGACAGAAAAGATCAAAAAAACGAGTTAGAATCAGACACGAAGTAAAGCTTTCATCGCCGGGGTGATGTGTTGCGATGACTTCATCGCATCGCAATATTTCCACCGCCGTGCGATGATTTCATCGTTGCGCAATGATTTTCGAAAGATAGGATTCATACAAATTGATATCCGACTTCCAATCAAATTGGGTTAGTCGAATATCCATACTTATCCTTATTAAATAAGAATTAAATCCATTAAAAACACTTGTTTTATCCGAGATAAAATTCTTAATCATTATCTTTTCAAAAATAGGATAAATTAAGAACTTCTAGAAGATTCTAGAAGCTAATAATTAATCCTAATGCCTTTAGAACTTAAAACAACCTTCTAAATAACTCTAGAAACTTAAAATAAATCCTAATAATTTTTGAAATATAATTAATATTAATGTACCCTCCATATGATCATTGAGTCCCCAATATAAAGCTCGATTTAAGCCCATTTTAGTATTTTGACCCTAACTTCCTCGTTATACCTCGGAATTGGGCTTTATATATCGTTGGAAAAATCTTTTCAAATCTCATCCAACTTCACACTATTGGACCTAGATTATGGACCAAAATAAACTGGATTGAATGTTTTTCATAAATAGGACACGAAATGAATTATTTTTGAAATATGAAATGAATTATTTTGGTTTAAAAGGGAAATTCACGAGACTATTCAACCTTTCACCCTACTCGATAAATAGTGACGTGAAAGATACTCATCAGTGAGTTTGGTTTTTGGGGAGAAACAATTAGGTGTCTCCACAAGTATACTCCACCCATTTTTAAAAATGCTAAATATAAATAACACATAATTTTAGGAACTTAATTGAATTTAATATAATTAATTAAAAGTAAGTGGCCTATTGGGTTTTTAAAAATTGAATGAAAAGATGGTGTAGTTGATAATAATTAAGAAGGTAAGAGTGAGTAGGAGTAGGTCTCAACGTAAGTTGATGAAAAAAAGTGTAAGAAAAAAAAGGACTTTAAGGTCCTGTTCATTTCACCTTACAATAAAATTTCAATAATAATAGTTTTATTTCAGCAAAAATAATTTCAATTCAAGGAAAATAACTTCAATTCAATAAAAATAGTTTCAGTTCAGTACAAATAAGTAACTTTAAAGAGGAAGTATAAGCCCTATTTACTTCACCTTACAATAATACTCCTTTCGTTTTTTTTAATTTACATCAATTGCAAATGCAACGAGTTTTAGGAGAATGAATTGGTATAATATTATTTTGTGAGTGGATGAATAATTGATTATTGTAAAAGTAATGTTGGGACCATGAAAGTGAAAGTATGTGAGAGAGAGTAGTGAAGAACATGAGAGAGAGAAATAATAAATTAATTTGAGTGGAGTTTAAGAGAGAGAAATAATAAAATATAGTATAAAGTTACCATATGTAAAAGTGATGCAAATAAAAAAAAACAACCATAGAAGGAAAGTGATGCAAATATAAAAACGAAGGAGTAATATTTAATAAATTTAATTAATTTCAATTGAGTGAAAATAAGTACAGTTCAGTAACTTCAAAAAAGAATTTAATAAAAAAAAATTAATTAAAAATAATTTAAATTCAATAAAAATAATTCTAGTTTAGTAAAAAAAAATTAATAAGCAAAAATAAGGTAAAGTGAATAAAACTTAACAAAAAATCCGTAATAATAACTTCAATTCAACAAAAATAATTTTAGTTTAGTAAAAATAATTTAAGTTTTGCAAAAATAATTTAAGTTTAATAAAGTTTATTAAATGAGCAAATAACCCCGGGTGTACAGTACACTTGGAAGCATATAACAAATGCAAATGTAATACTTACAAAAATGAGACAATATATGTTTCATTTTGTGCATTAAATGAATAATGAATACATCAATATAAACAGTTAAGTTATGATATTTGAATTTTGAAAAGTAATTGATACTAAGTTTGTCAATTTGTGCTTAGATATTCAAAAATGAATATTGTAATAATGGATCATTAAATGAGAAGATCGAGATTGAGCTGAAAGAAGATGATTATATGTGAAAGTGAAAAATGAAGTATAATAATGCAACTATAAAAAATAGAAATTTAACAAAGCTAAAAATAAAAAATTCAAGCCATATGTATGAATTTATCTTTTATGGATGACATAATATAATTAATTAAGGTTATGTTATCCTCATATTTATTTTGCTTAATTTAAATTATTTTTGCTGAATTATAATTTTTTTTTATCGATGATATTAAATTGTTTTGTTGAACGATTATTTTTTTTTACCAAATTTAAATTATTTTTAGATATTTAAACTATATTTTTCTATTACAACATTCTTTAAAATTAGTGATTTTAACTGGTTAAAACTTAATTTTTTTCTAAATTAAATTTATTTTTCCTATACTTAACTTATTCACTGAACATAACATATTTTATATAATATATTTCATTTTTACTGAATTAAATTATTTATACTTAACATTATTTGAATAAGATGAAGCCTATAGGATCTTACCTAGAACAATATATTCTTAGTTTTTATATTTTAGTTGACATACTTTACATTTACCAATGCATGATTTCAAACATTAATATCTTTAAGTATTTTTTTTTTTTTTTGAAAACCAATATCTTTAAGTATCTATTAAAACAATTTAATAAAAGTTTAAGTATACAAAAATATACTTTCTACATTACAAAAAAATCACATGTTTAATGGGTGTAAAATTGATACGTATGAACCAAAAATGAAACAGTCGATAAGTAATTAATGGGCACTCTAGCAAAATAAGCGGTGATCCTTTGAAATGTTTGACCAGTTTGACAGTTGACTTTGTTCATTGTTCAAATAAGACTTGGCTTTTGTCCTAGAAAACAACGATTTTCATACTAAAAAGTCAATCTAGTAGAGTCAGAACTTCTTTTTCTTGCAAAATTCAACTTTACATCTTTAAAACGAAACAAAATCCTTAAAAGCTTTTCTTAAAAAAAAAAAAAAAATCCTTTTCATTAATACTCGATAGAATTTCTGCATGTCTACAAGTACCGCCAAATGACAGCAAAAAGGTTGACTGAGCCAGCAAAAGTCAATTTTTTTTAATGAAATAAAGTGGATTTGTATTATTTATTAAATGGACTTTTTTAAATTGAAACAATTTAAATGGAATTTACTATGTACTCCCACAGTTTTTAAATATTTACCCCAATTTCTTTTTTTGGTCATTTTTAAATACTCGTTTCAATTTTTTATTTGAAAAGTTTTGATAATATTTAATTAATTTTTCTCACCTAATGGACCAAATATAAATCATATTTTATTAATTTCATATTCCTCTCCTCTAATTCTCTTAACTATTTTTGCTTTTTACAATTTTTTATTCTTCCATCTATCCCACTACCTTCATATTTTATTACTTTCTCTCTTTTTCTCCTAAAACTCCGAGCATAAAGAAATGGAGCAAGTATTTAAAAATGGAGGGAGTACATAATTGTACAATTAAGGTTAGTGGGAAGTGCTTTAACAGTTGGACCCTCAAGCCTTCAACCCTTAGGTGTTTGATCCCTTTTTGGCTTTTTCATTTTTTGGTTTATTCATCTTATATTGCTAGTATTTCGTCCAAAAAAAAAAGAAAAAAAATCTTATATTGCTAGTATTATTAGCCTTTAGTGAAAAATAAAACAATCCACATTCACTTATTGGACATGTATTTAAATTATTATGTAATTATCTATAAGCCTGTCTGTAGGGAATAATTTCAAGCTTTAATCCCACTAGCTTGAACCCCACTGTGATCATACACTAAAGTACGGTGGCGTCCAAAAGGGAAGAAGATAGAGCAAAAGAGTCGCCAACAAGTTTTTTTAAGGAACTTGTAAATCGTTCATAGGATGAAGGTTACACCCCTTAACGATCCAAGAGATCGTCAACTCCATAAGGTCTAGAACCAAATAAGGGTTCGGGGATGATGGTACAAATCCAACCTAAAAGAGATTGAACCTGCCCTAATAATAGGCCTCTATTTTATTCTGATCGTATTCATGTGCGCTTTTTAATTAACATGCAATCAATAGATTAACACTAAACCTGTTTAATCTATGTTGGTTGAATTTAATGCACAAATAAACTATTATTGGCGATCACTTGAAATTATAATCATAATTAACCCTAATAAGATTATTAATTATCTTATTAAGCGTGGTTACAAGTATAAATTTCCTTTAACATGCATAAAAGGTGATCAAGCACTAAAGAATAATGTATCAAGAAACAAATAAATAATAAATAAATAAAACATAATCATGATCATAAAATTATAACAATGAAATAATCATCATTATAACAATCATATTAACCATAATAATAATCATGTTAATATTAAAGCATAATAATAGCAAGATCCTAGGCATGATACTAACAAGAATAATAACAAACCCTAGCATGTCACTAACAATAAAAATCAAATCTTTAACCCTAACATGATACTAACAATCATAAATATTAGGAAGAACATAGGAAGCATCGTAACAATCATATTTAATATTAAAGTTACCCTAGACATGATACTAGGAATATCATAATAACAATATAAACATGATTTCTACATCATAATATCAATTAAAGTACTTACTTTGATGCTTCGTACCTCTTTCTAATAACAAAATACACACATTAGTAACTTCAAGGAAAATAATAAACAACAATCAAATTAAATAATTGAAAGAGAGATTTGGGACCAAACCCTCAGAAATTAAAACCTTTCACGTCTAGGGCGAAGGCAACTTCGAATATGGCTAGGTGTTTCTAGATCGAATGAATGCGGAATTGGGGTTATAATATATCGTTGGAAAGGTCTTTGCAAGCCCCATCCAACTATACTACTATTGGACCCATATCATGGACCAACCAAACTGGATTGGCTGTTTTCTAAAAAATAAGTTTTCAAAACAGAGAGAAGAGAAAAGAAAATAAAACTTTCCGCAACACTAGACTTTCCACACTTTCGCTTCATTCGATTTTGATTCGACGTGAAAGATACTCATCACTGGGTTTGGTTTTGGGGAGACACAAATGGGTGTCTACACTGTCAAACTAACCTCCACGCAAAGTTTGGTATATTGGTAAGAATTGAGTCTCTAACCTTGAGGTTGAGGTTCATTCTCCACTAGAGGCACTTACCGTAAGGGTAGGAATTTTTCTTACCCTATATGCAATGTATAATAAAGCTTCGTGATCCTATATACTTATCTATTTGAGGCAATTTAACACATCATGAGTTGCAAGATATCGGGCCAAAAGGGTAATTCCCTGTTTCTCTTCTTGATAAACATAGAATGTATCTCATAGGGTTAAATTTGTCTTTTTAACTAATAAAACTAGGATAAAAATGTAATTTTCTATTTCTATATTTCTTTTGCACAATTTACGGTACTTTGTGGTTAGGTTGTGCAATTGAAGCAGCTTCTCTCCTCCATTGAAGCACCTTTCACTCCACCATTGTAGCAGCTTTTGAGTTTAAATTAAAAAACGATAAACACCTACCATCTAGGGTTAACAATGCCCTTTATTTCTCTACTTTTTCTTAGGATTTTCGTAGAATTTGGCGGCGAAGCCGTCGGAAACCGCCGAAAATGACTGCCGGAAAAATGGGTTGGGGTTGTCGTGGTGTTGGGTTGTTGTCTAAAATCTTGGTAAAGATTCCACCATTGTCACGTTGAGAAGCCATGGGAAGCTAGAAGAAGGAGGTAGGAGAAAGAAGGGAAGGAGAGAGAGGGGTGAGTCAGCACCTAAAAAATAAATAAAATATTGATCAAGTTGCTTTTATTTATATATTTTGCCATTTGAGAAAAACTAAATGTTTCTCAAGAAGAGAAACTGGGGCTCCCCCAGGCCAAAATCAATATACCTTATCCAAGAACCAGGATCAAAATAAAGGTTGTTAAATCATATATACATGATCCATATTGAGTATGGTCTAAAAATGATTACAGAATAAAGGGATACTTGCTTTCTATCATGGAGCCAATTTACTCTCTTCCTCCTTATAGTATGGAAATGTTATGCGTATTATCACCATTATGGACTGACATAGCTCTTGATATAATCTCTGGTTTGCTATCCAGGATCTCATACATGCCATTTTGTATGATGAGTTACAAATCTTACAATAATGAACCCTAGTTTCTGCAACTTAGAAATTAAACCCCTAGTTACTGGCCTGGTTCATATATATCCTCCATGAAAAGTACGAAATTCTCCATATTTTGCCGAATTCAAGGTGTAAAATGGGGTTGTACCTTTGGCAAAACTAGTATAAAGTTGTGTCAAAAGATCACGATTTAAGATAAATTCATGAAGAAGCGGTATCTCTTTAGGATATGCGGATCTACCCCAATATTTAGGAATCGTTTATCCGGTAATTAAGATACATGGATTTGATGCTCCGCCAAGAAAGAGAACCAAACCCTAGTAGTCTTGCTATATGGTTTCAATACAGATTCCACATCTTGGAACTAAGCCATCGTTCTAGACAGATTTGTGTATCCTATACTTTTTGTCACCGGTTTTGGCTAGAATGTTGCCCCTTAAAACCATTGATGAGGAGAACAAGAGACTAGGCAAAAACCTTATTAAGCTGCTCATTAGAAAAAAAGGAAATTTTGTCAGAAATCTCCTCATTAGAAAAACCTTTTTTTTTTTGTAAGATCATACCTTTAAATATTTTTTTCTTGCGAATTCGTTATACCTTATGTCAGAATTTGGGGGTTTGAATTATTTTCCGGCGTTAACTACTCCAAGTGTCTTTCACATGTTCACTCAATACCACCCCCTTCAAATTTCCCTTTTTTTCCTTTACAATTAAACTCCCGACCTCTCTCCACTTTTCTTCCCCTCTTTCAATTTACTTTTATTTAAATATTAGCTAACAATTATTATGTTAAAACTTATTTTTACTGATTAGCTACCTATTATTATACTTGTTGAACTTGAATAATTATTATTGAAATAAAAATCATGTTTGTAAAACTTAAATTAAGTTTATTAATTATAACTTTTTGGATAGGAAAGAAAAAGTTGTGTAGAGACGTTGGTATTTTTTTTATTGGTAAAGAGAGCAATATTAAAGATGAATAAATCGGTAACATTTTGATTCATTGAGGTAACTTATTTTTTTTGGACATCAGCATCACTTAAGCAAATTACAAGTTAAGAGTAAAGCTAATTAAACTAGTTCGGCTATGGTTAGTCAGCAAATGTGCCTGTTGTACCTGGTCTCTATCCACTTTTAGGATATTACAACACTAAAAACAAAAGCCCAACTTCTTTATATCCCTTATAGTCCAAAAAATGCTTATAACAGTTATCTCCTCCTTTAGTAAGAAATTGACCAAATTCATTGAGTTCCAATAAAGAAGCACTTTAAAAAAAAAAACCCCCATTGTAGTACACCATTTTAGAGCTTCAAGACAAGCTTGTGCCTCCGCATGCAAGGCGGAAGTTGCTAGACAAAAGCTTGCTCCCGCATCCAAGAAATCCCCTTCATTAACTTTCACAGCCCATCTAAATCCACTTTTCCCACTAGTTTTTTTTCCATGAACCATCAATCTGGAGCGTACAATCTGGCTGGCCCATACTTGGACAGAAGATATAACTTTCATGTCCAATATGTACCTGGTAGAAAGCAGGTGGTTCATGGATCGATGTGTCTAAAATATGCAACATTCCTAAAGTAGGTAAGTTTGGCTTGTTGAAATCCTGAAGAGATTGTAATGCTTCTTCAATGTTCCTTTCCAAAATGGTAGTACCACCACTATCTCCACGGAAAAGATGTTGGTTTATAGTGACCCACAGGCTCCATAAAGTTGCAATAAAGGTGTGTATTTCGGAGCTATGCATATCATCCCGATTATATAGGTTTGCATACCATCCCAAATAGAAATGGAAATGGAATCATTAGTTGTGTAGCCATCAAATACGTGGGCATTATTCCACGCAAATTTAGCCAAATCGCTAAAATCTAAATATGTGTTGTGTGTTTTCAACCCACAAAATCTACAAAGAACATTCATTTGCATAGCTCGTTGTGCAAATTTCTTTTTTGTAGGGATGGCGTCATAGAAAAGTTTCCATATGAACATACTTCATTTTGGCGGAATCTGAAGTCCCCAAACAATTTTTAAGAACTTAAAAATTTCTTTCTATGATCCGGTTCCCGAATATGTGTCTTTTGTGATAAAAAACCATACCCAGATTTAACCGTGAACTTCGTTGACGAGTGATTTGGCCAATACATGAAGTCCTCAGGCCTTTCCTTTGGAAGTTCCATTCCTAAAATTTGTTGCGCACTGTGCCATTCAAATTTCTCTCTCACAAGAGAAGCATTCCATGACCAAGAATGTTGATCAATAAAGTCTTTTACCTTCCACCTCAAACTATCACGAAGAGTATGATTTGAATTGACCACTGTAACTTTCCCATTAATAACCCAATTATTGCTACAATACAAGCAGGAATGTTATCACTATTCCCAATCTTTTAAGCAAATCCTAGAAGGAAACGGTTTGCAACTTGCTGGAAACCTCTGCGAGCATAAGAGATGGGCCCTAGTACCTGATTTCTATGTATACCATGACACATAACACATTCACTTTTGCATTGAAGATCTTAGCTGCTAAAAGTTGTGGATTTTTGTGCATCCTAAGAACAGTCTTGAATAAGAGTGTATCATTCATCATACTAGTTGTCCTCATTCCTAAACCACCCATTCCTTTTGGTAACTGAATAATCTGTCTCTTCGTCGAATGGATACCTTTCTCTCCACTTGTAGCCCACCAGAACCTGGTTATGATTGAGTCTAATTTGTTTGCTATTGCTAAAGGCAGCTGAAGAGACTTCATAACATGTGAAGCGATTCCCATTAAAACTGAATTGATAAGCACCAATTTTGCAAACTGTGGCAATCTACATGTAGACCATGCCAGGATTTTTGTTTTAACCTTTTCCACCAAGAAATTAATGTTTTCCGACTTTCCCTAAAATATCAATCGGATATCCCAAATGTTTTCCCATAAATTGAACACTAGGAGTCCTAAGAATTTCCTTATATATATTCGGTAACAAGATCTTGGGGAACAGAGGGACTAAATTTGATGTATGATTTTTGAAAATTTATTCTTTGTCCCGAAACTGCCCAAAATCTTGTTAAAATATCCCGAATGTTTGCGCAAGAAGGGTGATCAATCTTGAATAAAAACATGGCATCATCCACAAAAAATAAATGTGAGATTCTTGGAGCTCTTCTTGCAATTCTAATACCACTGAAAAGTTTAATCTCTTCGGCTAAAAATAACATTCTTGACAAGACATCCATACAAAAAAAGGAATAAATACGGGGATAGAGGATCACCTTAGCGAAGACCACATGCAGTGTGGCTTAAAGCCTTCAGTTGTTTTCTCGTTTACAATGGCCTTAAAGGTGATAGTTGAGACACACTGAGAAATCCACTGAATCCAACATGAGGAGAAGCCATACGATTTTAGTACTTTAAATGAAAAAATGCAATCTAAACAATCGATATCATAAGCTTTCGGCATATCAACCTTGACATCTTTTATTATTTTAAAAAACATAACACAAAATTTAAATTAGTGTAAATTATTTTTTGTACACTTGTCTTAATTATATAAAAGCTTGTCCTCGTGAGTATGTAGAAAAGAAGTTTTAATTGGTAAATATGATATAAGTTTGGTATAATTTTGTTTATGCAAAGAATAACTTAATTTCAGTTTATGCAAAAATATGTTTTGTAAATTATAAAAATGATTTCGATTTTTGTTTAAAAACAAAAGATTTAGGTTTTAATTTTAGGGTTCGTTTGGTATCTCTATGGTTTTCTATTTTATAATTTTTTATTTTTCAAAATATATGATATATGTCATATAATGAATCGAAAATTAGTCAAGCGGATTAAAATCACAATAATTTTTCAAATGGTCAAAACTAAAAAGAGGGAAAAAAGAAATCTTTTTCTTATTTCTTAAAAAAAAAAAACAGAAAAAAAAAAAAAAAATTAAACAAGGCCCAAGTTAAGCAAAAATAACACACCCGAGCATTAACTAGCTTAGGATAACATTGTTAATGCTGATTCTATAATTAAACTTCAATAAGACAGAAGATAAATAGAGAATTAATGACAATATACAATGATGCACCATCAAAGCCAACTGGCAGGCAAAGAACTTCACAAGTTTGGTAATATTGAACTTATTTTTATTACCTTATTACATTCCAAATAATATCACAATTATGCTTAACATGCAAAAATATCACGATTAATATTTACCAATTTACAAATCTTTAAATTATAGTATGATATCATGATATCACCCTTGATATTTGTGTCATTTCGTGTAATATGCTTCAAAGCTAATGTAATATATCAACAGATATAAGATATCCTCATTTTTAGTAAGTACCATCCATCTGATATCTTAATTTTATCTATGATTTGTTTCTAGTAAATTGTGTGAACATAATATCAACTGATCACAACAATCACAAGGACAATACATTGATATACACGTAATACTAATGAAATGCGAATTAATTTGCATTTGAGTTTCAGTTTAATTTGCTATTATTGAGTTTCAGTTTAATTTTGCTATTATAACTAAAGAAAAAAAATTATACAAGTAAAAAAAAATTATACAGTTACTTAAAACAGAAAGAAAAAAAAAACAAACTTATAATTAGATTGATACATTGAATACTACGTTGAATAAAACATTGAACACATCTTTTAGTGAAACTAATAATACAAAATAAGTGTCTATTGGTACAAATTAAATTTCACATATAAGAGCACTAGTTTAATTTTACAAATAAAATGAGCAAACTCTAAATCACTTTGCACACTTTAATTTGCTACATCTTTAAACTACTTTCTAGTAGAATTGGACTTAGGAGAGACAATTACATTTATATTTAAAAGATCAAAACTGAACATAATCGGAACTTTTTATAATACTTACAATTTTCCTATTAGTTTTATAAGTGTAAAAGCATGACAAAATGTAATTTTCCTATACATTTTAATGAAATAACTCTTGCCTTAAATGGGTTAAAAAGGGTGTGCCATACATGTAAGTTTTATAGTATACAAAGGTGACCTTAATCAAATTTACCAAGGTGATTTTTTTCATTTTATGGCATTAATTTCAACCAATCAAATTCAATATATACATCTTTCATTTTACCAAAAGATCCCTAGCCTTAGTATATATAAATATAGAGTTCACAAGTCAAAACTTTTCTAACATTTATCAACTCTCTCTCCCATTCTTTTTCTTCACATTTGTCATCATTCTCAGTTCTTTAATAACATTTCTAGAGTTTAAAAGCTTTTGAAATGAACAATGATGAATTCTGGTCGTCCTTAAAATTTTTCATTGCGGATGAATTTGATGATCAGCCATTTTCGGTTGCTAGTGGTGAACCGGTATGAAATTTTAATTCTTCTTTTAAATTATTTTATTCATATAATATTGATGTTCATCCTTTATATATATTTTTTGGATTGAATGATGGTTTGATTTGGTGCAATTGTTTGTTCACATGATATGGTTGATTGTATATCTACATTGATTGGTTCATCAACTATTCTTTTTTCCCTATTAATTTTATATCTACTCGTTGATTTATGCAAATGGATGATGTTCATTTTGAAGGGCAGTGTTTGATGTTTTAAAACCAAGTAGTTTGATCTATTCCATGCATGTTGTCGCTCCTTCTAGGATAAGTACTCTAATTTGATTTGTCATTATTTTTTTATGATATTGCATGTTAAAATGATTAAATTTTAATTTTTTTGTAGTGATAGTTCAATGAATTAACCCATTTATTATTTTTTCAATCGACTTTAATTAATTTGTAATTACATGTCACAATTATTTTATTTACACATGTTAAATCAATCAAAATTTAATTTTGTTCTAGTGACCGATCAATGAAACAATCCGATTGTTTTTCTATCATTTTCTTTGTAACATTTTCTGTCCCGATTCATATGTCATCAATCAACCTTTACTTGCTTCTAGTGATAGATCAATGAATCAACCCGATTATATTTCTACCATTTTTTATTGTAATGTTTATGTCACGGTTTATCTGCTATTGTGTGTTAAATCAACTAAACTTTACTTTCTCCTAGCAATAAATCAATTAATCAACCAAATTATCTATGTCAAGAATCATCTTCTATTGCTTGTAAAAACAATTTAAGTTTAATTTCTTCTATTAACAGATCGATCAGTCAACCAAATTTTATTCGATCTATTGACTTTAGTTTTGTAACATTTGTGTGTGGGTGTTTGTGCCCAATGGTAGTTAAAGTATTTTGGTATTTAAAATTCCTTTTGCTCCCAATTTTGGACATATGCTGTTTAATTTCACAAACAATACTGTTACAACATTATTGTTTTATTTTCTAACCATATTAATTTTGTGTGATATCACGTAAAAAAAAAGGTAGTAATATAAAAAAAGGTAGAGAAAAACAATAAAACCGTGGGAATTAGTTGTAGGGGATCAGAGAGCTTAGGAACTCTGGAGACATGTACATATGGCGCAAGTAATAAAATACTTTCATAAAAACAATTACTCCGGAAAAAAAAAAAAAAAAGAAGAAGAAGAAAAAATGTATAAATTATTGTATGACTACTCCAAAATTAGATTGAAAGTAATATTAACTAAAATAACGAGCATGACAAAATTAAAATAACGATTATAACGAACATTTATAGTCAATTATTAATTGAAATAAATTTTATGTAGATACAAGTTAATCTCGTTTAAATTACTGTGGTTACATTTATTTACAAGTGTTTACACGACAATTACCGTTTATTCAGTTAATGATCATCAGCTTTAATTTCTTTTTAATCAACCAATGTAATGAATTAAACCATATGTGACATTATGTATATTTTGATTCAATTATTTTTGTTTCCCATTTGTAATGAAGTATCTTTGATTTATTTCCAAACTTAAATTTGTTGTGTAATTAATTTGATATCTGTTGATACATGCATTTATACAAAATGTCTACTGTTTTATTAATACTAAACTGTAACATTTATTGTAATAATTGCTGGGTTTTTTTTTTTTTTTTTAATTTTATTGACATTGTTATTCATATATTCACAAATAGGACCTATCAACGGAGGAATTTACCGAAGAAGATTTTGAATATTTGATAAACGGTCCACCCGTTAACGTTGGCTCGCACCAAAGTGGGGTAGATGCCTCTATGGTAATTACACGTGTAGATAATCAATTCATCTTAACGATTATTTTGAAATAATTAATTTTTAAGAGAGTAATTTATAAATTTATTTATATTTCCTTACTAGTGTATTATATAGTGTTTTAAGAGAGTTTATGTGTCATGTGACACCCTGATTTTTAACCGCCATTTCAATATAACATCATGCATTGATTACTGTTTTAAAATTAAAGTTAACAAAGTCTTACAAATGAATTTTTTGAAAAGGGTCAGACAATTCACAAGAAGTATGTTATACCCTAACCCTTTAAAGTTTAAACACATACTCCTAAATATTTTGCAATAAGCAATACTATACCTCAATCAATTACAAATACTATATCAGTATAAACTAGTTTTATTCCAAAACTTATAAATGTTTTTGCTTCAAATATCAAGCAATTGCTTATCACATTATGATGTCAAAGTTTATTATGAAAAATAAAAATCCAATGCATCACCCAGTTTACTCACTAGCTATACTAATTATAGGATATGATCACTCAGACGGATAATGATGCCTCGACTATGGCATTTGAGGCGTTCAAAACAACAACGGAGAATAATAATGTTGATCAGTCAAACATGGGAACTGTTGAAGTTGCTACTAATGCTCCCTCACCTGCAGTATTGGTAAGATTTCTAATGCTTAATTGTTCAGGTCATGTACAATATATGAGTTACTACCTCTGTTTCATATTAGTTGCAACTTTGAGGTATTATTTGTGAGCTATAAAATATTCCAAAGTTGCAACTAATATGAAACAGATGTAGTAATTAATTTTCAAGAATTTTAATTCTTAAAAAGTATTTCGTATTATCACAGAATATCATACGCGATATGGATAGTCATTCCTTTTCTATGGCATGTATGGGGATGTTGACCATGAAATCATATTTGGGAATTGAAGTTGCTTCTAATAATGTTGCCTCAACTGAAGTAGTGGTAATATTTCTACCGTAAAAGTGTTTAGGTTTTGAACAAAGTATGTATTGATGAATTTTTTTGAATTTATTAGAATGTCTACACGATCGTGTAGTGTACATGATTTCCTTATTGAATTAGATTACGTTATGTTTACCTTATTATTGTGTAACCTAAAAGTATACGTTTGTGATTAAGAAATGACGGCGTAAGCCATTTATTTCTAATATTTAATTTTCTCTCTATGCAAATCTTAACATGGTATAAAGTTAATATCTCAGGATACCATCGTCCAAACAGATGGTAATAATACTCCAACTAACGCGGCTATGGAGATTGGGGAGACATCAGGGCTAAATTTTGCATCATCCTGTAACGGAACTTTTGAAGTTGCTTCTAATATGGTTGCCACAACTGAAGTGGTAATACTCCTTATACAATTAAATTTTGTAGACCAATTAGGGCAAATGTATGTAGTAATTAATTATAAAGAACTATAAATTATTGTTACAGGATACCATCGCTCAAACAGATGTTGATGCATCAACTTTGGCAATTGTACCTCACCTAGGAACCATTGATGCATCAACTATGGCAATTGTGCCTTACATAGGAATCTTTGATGCATCAACTATGGCTATTGTACCTTACATAGGTACCAAAGAAGTTATTAATGTTGCAACAACTAAATTGGTAATGCTATTAACTTTACATCGTTTAAGTTGTGTACAAACTACTAAGTATGAAGTTTACTACTTTGAATTGTATTGAAGTTTCGATTTGCTTCTCATTGTTTTTAAATTTCTTTTCCAGTATGTCATGTTTGATAATTTCGAGTACTACGTTTTGTTACAGGGGATAACAAATGGAGTGAATGATAATTTTGCGCAAAACTCTGCAACAAATAATTGGGTAAAATGCAATATGATTGAGTTATTATGCATAGACTATTATAATGATTTTCAATTACTAAATACCAAGAGGACTAACAACAATAATAATAAAACATTGTATGTTGTTATTAATTATTCTTATTATTATAAATAAATGACTATTTGCAGGCTATAAATGTTTTTTAACTATAATTTGAGCAGGGGAAAAGAAAAATTTCAAAGTTTTCGCAAATCCACCGTTTACAAGGCTGGACGATAAAGATCAATCCTCGCCCAAAGGACCCAACAAGGGCTGATAGAGTATGAAAATCAAACACTTATTCTATTCCAAAGAAAATCATATCCGAACTATTTTGCCCTAATGTATTATCGACAGACTATTTTTTTTTTTTTTTTTTTTTTACGAGTTATTCACTAATTTGGACCTTACCTGGTTGTTGGTTTAGTGGTGATTGAGACTACACTTGAGGGAGGGGAATGAAACTTAACCATCCAGAACTGATCTCTGAATCCGGATTAATCCAAAGGGTGAATCGGGTGGAAGAGAAAAAACTAATTTGAACCCTTTTTTTCTTGCAGTTCTTCGTACATGTTGGGTCTGGCATACAGTTCAGATCCAGGAACGAGGTCGATGACTTCGTTCATTTCGGCTATCACCCAAAGAGACAAGTGAATAACGTCAATGGACCTGATAATAGTGTGAGCATATATATCTTGCTGAAGTTGGCTAAATTGGTTGATAGTAATGTTAGCATACTTTGATATTACTCATAATCTTTGTGCTTGTTTAACTATGCAGAGGCGCTCGATTAAACGGAACTTTAACTGGAGATTGTACCAGAGAGGAGTTCTACCTGATGGCACAACTCCTATCTTTGATATCAGTTTTGTTGAACCTGGTGCTGAACAAATTTCTAATAACGTAAGTGTTCTTTTTATCAAATTTCATCTTTGTGGTTTGTCATTATCATGTAAATTCTATATATTTTTTATTTTTTGTAAATATATATTATTTTGGGGTTGCAGATAATCTCAATTGAAGGAACGATAAGTGATCCTGAAACTGATAAGGTTTGTAAGAAAAGGAAGACAGCGAAGCTACTTGATGACAAGGAAAGGGCGCTGGCATTTTTCTATGAAACAAATCGACCTCTTAAGATTAAAGATAAGGGAGACAACGACGAAGAGAAGGATAATAATGATAAAAAGTACGCTGGCAAGGGCAAGGGAAAAATATATGAAGATTAAGGATGGCAAAGGTTCGCCTGAACCTTTAGGTAGTCATCGACTTCTTTCCATCTTTAAAGCTCTTTTAAACTCTTTTATTAATTATCGTTTGCAAACTTAATGATGCAAAATTTTAAGATCAAGGAGAGCATCCTTGGTATGGATAATGGTTTCGTTGATGGATATTCTCGGTTTATTCCTAATTAATTTGCTTGATTTTAGATCTTTGTTTGCTATATATTTACACCTCTATAAGTTTGGTCTTTTTATCATCTATGTGATTATACTTGTTCTTTCTCATTTTCGTTCAAAGGATGAATGTATGCGAAAGAATTAACATACAAAAATCTAAAATAAATTGATCCTTTGTTGTCCAAGTGCTGTCTTTAATTTACTTTGCTAAAACACCTCTGTGCTCGAATATACGACTCTTAGCTACCCATGCAATGAGAAATGAGAAAATGTAGCGTTTTAGATGGCCGGATTTAAATTATACTTCATATGATACTAATTAAATTCGCCGGATTAGCTAGGTTAATGTTGGGTTGTAGACCGACAACCTAACCATCAGTATTTCTAAAAATTCCGAGCGCTTTATAAAACTGTTGGTAAATCACATTTTTACGGATGAATTTTAATGGTCATCGACATTTTTAATTGGTAATTAAATGAGCGTATTCATGTAGTGTAAGTGATAGATATTATAGTTAGATAATACTTGTCGGCTATATTTCTATATTTTGTATCCTTATCATAATAGATCTCTTAACGTGATTAGGGCTAGGCTTTTTTTTTTATTTTGCTTCCGCTACATGGCACTCCCCCCCCCCCCTCTTTCCTTCACTGAACCTTTATTCTAGCCTCCGACTATGACTAAAGATGGCGACACTCATCCTCTACCGCCACCACCGGTGAATGAATTCCACCCAACCCTTACGGTCAATAATACCAAGAATGCAATCCCAATAAACCTAGACTACACGAACGTTCAATATTCCAATTGGGTTGAATTATTTGAGAACCATGCGTGTGCATACAATGTTCTTGACCATATGGTACGGTACACACCCTAATTGGAAGTGTTTTTCCGAAATCTTACAGTAAGCATATTAAAAATTATTTGATGAAAGATGAAAGGGAAAAAAATGCTTGACTGATGATCTCAATAATATAGTTGTGCTACAGAACAAAATCTACTGCATTAAAAGCTATCCACGTCAACACCGGTACAGGTTTTTGATGACACCCCCAATGTTAACACAATTTTCTTCGTCATCTATATACTCAAACTCGAAGGATGGAATATCTACGAGATTTGTTTTGATATCAAAGGATAGGTTTGTGTTTATGTGTTTAGGGTTCAGAGATAACAAAATTGTATATCTCAATATGGGGGCTAAATTAAAGAAGGTATATATATGAGTAAACAAGAAAAGGAAATAAAAAAATATCTTTTCTTACACTCCACACACACAGGAGCAGCCAAGCTATCTCGCATATAGCTTGACCCTGCCGCACGCTATAGCTCGGCCTTGCTGTAACACTATGTGCAATGTACCGAGCTATTGCTCACTCGCCAGCCTGCAAGCTAGCTATAGCTCGACCTGTCATCACCAAGAGAACAATAGCTCTCTAGGTAGCTCGGTAATAACTTCTTCCGATTAACATGCATTATCATTATCAAAACTCCAACACATATTTTCTAGGCCAGGTAATCAAGGACTAATTCTCCATTAATTAGCTAGCCTATATTGAAGGTAAAAAAGTTGTATTTTTCACTTCAATTAACTGATTGAAATATGAGGCAATAATGTAAAATAATTCAGGCAATAATGTCGAAAAATCCATATGCTCTTGCTTCAATTCAAGAGGAGATTAAATAAAATATTTTTCAACCAATTCGATCAAATTTAAAAAGGAGCCCTAGTATGCCAACCTTACTCTTCGTACATCTTCCCCTTGCCTTTGTCTTTGATGCCATTTCCATTGTAGGCCTTGTTATTGTCTCCCTCGTCTTCATACATCTTCGCCTTGCCCTTATCTATGTTGCCATTTCCTTTGTTGTCCTTGTTTTCATGGGCTAATGGCTCCACCATTTCCTTATCAACAATCTCCAATGTCTTCCTTCTCTTATTAGGGTTTTGTTTGATTCCATAATCACCTTTTCTTTCTTCACTAGTTTCTTGATTCAACCAAATGTCCTGTAACGACATCAAAAACAACATTACACAAAATTAAAATAAAAACGACTAACAAATTTATAACCTCATAAAGTCATAATCAGATGTTTCTATGGCAGTCATCCTTAAAAGAACACTTACATTGTCTGGATCTTGGTTAGAATCGGGTTTAAGAAAATAGATATCATAGATAATGAAATCATCATCGGAGCTCTTTCCCTTACATCTAAACTCCCAATTGAGTTCCCTTTCCTTCCTCTTAGAAGTGCTTGCTTCAGCAGACTACATAAGAAAATACAAAAAATGAAATGTGAATAGATACAAGCTTATAAAATAAAATAAGTAAGTACAAGCTTTAAAGAAACTTTACAAAGATAAACACACCATCATCTCAGTCAGTTTAGCCACATTCATCACCGCCGCTTTCGGGTGATAGCCGAAATGAACAAAGTCATCAACTTCATCTAGGGATCTAAACATTACGTCGGACCGTAAATGCACATAGAGCTGCAAGGGGAGGAAAAACTTAGTAAACTAGGGCAAAAAATGTGATAAATATACTACTACCTCCATTACAGGTTATGTGCAACGATTATACATTTATGTTAAATCGTTTCACATATCCTGTAACGGAGGTAGTATATAAATCAAAGTAAGAATGTTTTTGTATACTTTATAAATCCTTTCACCAGCATCTGGACAAGGAATCTCATTTATTATCCAATTTCGCAAGCGTTCACATAGTGAAAAAGTTGACACTTTTCTTTGATTAATGTTATAAGCTAACACAGTCTGCAAAATGTTAGTACCTTTGAAAATTAAATTAGGGAAAAAAAAGGAAAATATTAAATAAATAAGGAGAAAAATAATAATTAACAAGCAGGAATGATAAAATAAAAATAATCAACATTCTTAACCCTATTAAACATCAAAGCCATAGTATATCTATATCACTAACAAAATTAAACAGTTTGCAAATAGAAAAAAAATGAAGTGATGGTTTTTCAAGAAATTATACACTCTACATCAAACCTCTTAAGTTTAGCAATATCTTGTTAAACCTCATAGGTATTTTTAGCGTTTTGATCTGAGTCCACCATAACAATTAATGATTTGATGAATCCTATAATGAGTAAAACAACTAGTAATTCATGTATTACGTAATAAAGTCCTCACATAAAAAGGCGTGATTATACAACAAATGACCATCTTTAATACGTAGTAATATGTATTCATCAAAAGAAGAAAATAGAGTAGATAATGATAGAATATGGTAAATATCTCGATATTATTTTGTATAGAAGGATATAGTTTGTTAATATGCTCTACTTATCTTGTGAGATCTCCTAACGTGTTTAGGGATCACTCTTGTAACCCTATATAAATTTGATCAATGGAATCACTCCAATCTAAGGAGCTTTAATTTACACAAAATCTAACATGGTATCACAGCACAGGTTTTGATCAAATCTCGTTTCCGCAATTTTTTTTTGTTCTTTCCTTTTCCTCATACTAGCCGACCACCTCCCTAAACATCGTAGCTTACCCTAGCCGCCCACCATGACCAAGGAAGACGGTGATAAATCATCTTCCTCTTACTATCATCCTCCCTTTAGAGTGAATAACATCAAGAATGTAATCCCCATGATTCTTGATCGTGACAAGGTCCAGTATTCAAATTGGGTTGAACTATTTGAATGTCATGCTCATGCTTACAACTTTTTAGATCATATTGACCCAAAAACTTCACGGCCTATAGGTTTATCAGATGATTTATGGAAGAGACTTGATTCGGTTGTTAAAAGCTGGATTTATGGCACAATCTCTCGTGATTTGCTTGATACGATTATTTTGTGCAAGGGAGCCACGACTCAAGAAATTTGGGATAAGCTCAAGGCGGTTTTTCAAGATAATAAAACAAATAGGGCGGTATATCTTGAAAATCAATTCAATGCTTTACATCTCTCCAATTTTAATGACTCCGTAAGGCTCTATATATATGGTCTAAAACAAGCTCCAAGGGCTTGGTATCAACGGTTTGCTAACTTTCTCTTGCAGATGGGGTTTGTCATTGCTAAGAGTGACAACTCTATATTCATTTTCTTCTTTTATATGTTGATGATATTGTGTTGGTTACATCCTCACATATGTTACGTGAGCGCATCATCTCTCACTTACGAACAGGATTTCCAATGACTGATTTAGGTCCTCTGAAATTTTTATGGGCATTGATGTCACTCGTACTCCATCATACTTGTTTCTGTCACAACAGAAATATGTGATAAGTCGTGTATAATACGTGTTTTTAGAGTCTATTTAGGTAGTTTTCGAGTCTAGAGTAGTTGTTCATAGCTTATTTTGGCTTGATTTGGTTTAGTTGTAATCATACGATGCTTTTATGGGTATATTCGTTGTTTTTGATGTATTTCAGGATTTAACGAAGATTTTTGGAATTTTATGAAGTTGCGGATCGTGATCATAGCTTGTAATTCACCTAGAAAGCCAAAGTTTGAAGTTGAATTCACTTAAGGGTAATTTCCAGCCAGAGACATGGGCATGTCAGTGTGCTTTGAGAAGGCAGAAAGTTGGAAGTCGAAGTTTCATATGAGGCACACCCATGTTCATTTGAGGCACGCCCATGTCGAGTCGAGTGTTTCGAGCTAGCAGCTACTTGCTAAGGGAAGCATGACCATGTTGAATGCGGGCATGCCCATGCCTCTTCGAATGAAGTTGGCCTAGCGAGACACGCCCATGTTAGAAATTGACATGCCCATGTTTCGCTGGAGATTGAAGTAAATTTGAATCTGGCTTTTGACATGGGCATGTCCTGTGTGACACGCCCATGTCTGGACGACTTTGGTTGGTTTTAATCTGATTTCTTTCCTTATTCTATCCTATCTTTTAGCCTTCTTATAAATACTCTTTGGAATTATAATTTCATAATCTATCATCTTAGAACCCTAGTTTTCTCTCTAGACTTTATTTTCATTGTAATTCAAGATTATGCACTCAAGTTTCATCATTTATCTCTCATAATTCAAGATTTGGTAATTTCTTATTCTCTTGAATTCCTTTTATTATTAATTATGTTTTCTTTAATTCTTGTTATTATTTTCATTAATATGTCTGAGTAGTTTCCCTGTTCCAAGATCTACCGAATATGATTGATGCATTAATTAATTCTTTAAATTCTCTAATGATAATTGCAATTAATATGCTGAATTGATTTTGCTCATGCCAATACTAGATTAGGGATGATTGGTATTGTTATTATTCCATTGTTTTAATCGCAACGGGAGTTGGGTTTTGACGGATTTGAATAAATCAATTAAGGGTTTGAAGTTCATCACGGGAGTAGTTGAATGGATGGTTAGAAAGTTAGAGTAATGTGCTTAAGGTCTTTAATTTACATGATTCCACGGAAGTAGGCTTGATTGTGATTAGAGAAGCCATTGATAACTCGGAGAGAGACCATTGGTACTATATAGGGATTACTTTTCCTCTTTAATCAATTGAATTATGTGTTAGGGGTAGAACGACTGTTGTATTAATTGTATTTGTGGTGATGCTTGATCTTGGATGTTTTTAAGCATTGAATTGTCATATTGTTTAGATTTAATCGTTTTAATTAGTTCTTTAGTATTTATTCTTACTTATTTGAATTGGTTACTTGCTTAGTAATTGCTTCAGTAAATTTAATTAGTTGAACCATAGTCTCTTGGAATTTGACCCTTGCTTGCCCGTCTACATAGTAGTGGTCTAGTTAGGTTTATTTTTATTAGGTACGCGACACGCCTATCAATATGCACAAGAAATATTAGAGCGTGCAGGTATGGCTAGTTGTAAACCAGTTGCAACTCCAGTGGATACTCAATCCAAGGTTAGTGCGGAGACATGGCCGAAATTTCATGATCCAACACTTTATCGCAGTCTTGCAGGCGCACTTCAGTACCTGACATTCACTCGCCCTGATATAGCTTATGCAGTTCAACAGGTTTGTTTATTCATGCATGACCCCAGAGAGGCTCATTTTGATGCATTAAAATGCATCATGCGTTACATTCAGGGTACCATTGATTACTAGTTACACTTATATCCTTCATCATCCTCGCAATTGATTACTTATACTGATGCAGATTGGGGCGGGTGTCCTGACACTCGTCGGTCGACCTCAGGGTATTGTTGTTTTCTAGGTGACAATCTCATTTCCTGGTCGCCCAAGAGTCAGCCTACTCTTTCTAAATCAAGTGCAAAGCAAGGCTGAATATCGTGGTGTCGCAAATGTTGTTGCCGAGGCATGTTGTCTTTGTAATCTTCTTTTGGAGTTACTGTGTCCTCTTAGAAAGGCCACGCACTGTTGTGTATTGTGATAATATCAGTGCCATTTATTTATCTCATAACCCCGTATAGCACCAACGCACCAAGCACATCGAAATGGACGACATTCATTTCGTTCGAGAAAAGGTGGCGTTGGGGCATGTACGGGTCTTGCACGTTCCTTCACGTTATCAGTCTGTTGATATCTTCATGAAAGGCCTACCTCGACAACTGTTTTTGGAGTTCCGTTCCAGTCTTAGCGTACGTCCTCCTCCCGCTATGACTGCGGGGGTGTGATAGAATATGATAAATATTCTCAATATAATTAAGTATAGAAGGATATAGTTTGTTAATATTTTGTAATTATCTTGTGAGACCTCCTAACGTGTTTAGGGATCACTCTTGTAACCCTATATATATATATATATATATATATATATATATATATATATTATATATTATATTATATATATATATATATATATATATATATATATATATATATATATATATATATTTGATCAATGGAATCGCTCCAATCCGAGGAGTTATACACAAAATCTAACAGATAATGAGATACATATCGTAATAACTAATCATTATTTATATTGCATTGTACCTCATTTTTCACTATTGCATTGTTTTGAGCAGCAGCGGCATCAAACAACATATGCAGTGGATCTTCAACAACATTATCATTGTTACCATTGGCCGTCCCATTTGTCATCTCCTGCAATAAAAAGTATTACTCGAAATTACCTAAACTAATATTCATAATAATTAACTGAAATTAATGTGACAAGTAATTTAAATCGAATTATCACATCAGTTTGTAGTTTGTACAAATCTTAAACATTGTGAGATTAAAAGTATTACCACATCAGTTTGCTCCACGGTTGCTCCGATTGCCAATAGCGCGGTAGTTAGGGCATTACCATCTACTTGGCTGAAGTTATCCTGTAATTGTGTTTTTTTTTTCTTTTAATAAAATCCTTAAAAAATAATTTAGAATTAATAACACTAATTAATTATTTACAGATATATACTTACCGTAGAAGCTTGTACTTTGTTGGGAGAGGTACAAATAGAGGGCGGAAAACTCAGCAACTTTTCATAAGCTTCTTCATCAAATGCAGCCGTCGATGTGTACTGTTTTGTGAAAATATTTATATTTATATATAAAAAAAAAAAGATGTTTCTACAGAAGTCGTTTGAAATATGACTACCTTATTATTTTAATGATAAATAATACGAGCGATCCATTTTTTCACACTATAAATTGGACACAATTAGTATTATAATTTCTACAATGCAAATATAATTTTTGAAAATTTTAATTTACCATAAAATAAATATTTTTCGAGAAACTATATATTAACTGTAAAAATTACATAAATAAAACTAAAAATTTGATAAATTAAAAAAATGTTGATAATAATATTTTATAGCAAAAATAGAGAAATATAATTAACTACGTGGATAAAAATAAGTTAAGTATGAACTATATAATCATTAAAATACTATAATAGTCATATTTCAAACGACCACTATAGAATTTTCAAAAAAAAATGGTATCATTCAGAAAAAAATTTAAAAAAAATTATCAAATGAATGTAACAGTATAAACAATAGGAAGTATGAAAATGTATGCATGAACAATTGAACATAATCGATATCAGGTACAAAGCTAACAAATCAGTAATTCAGCAAAAGATTTTTATTATTATTATTATTATTTTATTTTATGTTTTATTTTTTATTTATTATTTTATTTTTATTTTTTGAAAGGAGCGAAAGATTATTTCATGACAGCCAAGGACAATAATAATAAGAGTAATAAAATCAATAAAATAAAAATAAATAATTCATTTAAGGTTTTTTTTTTTTTTTGGAAAACTCATATTAGTTTAATAGGAGAAATAAATAAAATTAATAACTTTTTTTGTCAGTTTTTATTTTTTGTTATAAGAAAAATTAATCTAGATTAAAAAAAATAATAAAAAATTAAAAATAAAGTGGCAAGCTAAACTACTAAAGTCATAACAGCTTTACATTCACGTTTTTTTGTGAAAAAAAAAAATGACAACTGTACGTTCACTTATTAATTAGTGGTAAATTAATAGTTATTTAATGATTTTTCAAATTTTACAAAAGTAATTAATTTTAATGATTTTGAACATCTGAATTCATAAAAATAAGGTAAAAAGTATAAAACGAAAAGAGATAGAAGATGAAAGTATAATTAAGTGTTGATCCACACTTTAACACACTGTTCGCATAATTGTTGGTTTAAGACAGGGAAAAAAAAATCACTTCCATTGTATTTCAATCTATAAGTGTAACAGTCTGTTTGATGAAACATGTATGTTTTTATGGTCATCATACATGTTGTTTGATCTAATTGTCTAGTAAGTTGAAAAGAACTTTAAATTAATTTAAAAGTACCAAAACTTCAAACTACACACATTATCTTTGATCTAAAAATAATTGGATAGATTTATTGATCCAACGGCTCGTTATATATATATTTAAAAAATAAATAATAAACTTTGACTATTTTTTTTTTAAAAAAAAGTAGTAGATAAATCATGACAAAAAGTGTTACAAATAAAGGTCAGTGAAAAATAACATGGTTGATTCAGTTATCTATATATCTCTAAAAGAAATTACGAGTATAATTTGATTGATTTTATACGAATAGTTGATTAATCGTGACATAAAACATTACAAAAAAATGTTGGCACATAAAAATGTAATCCGATTGATTTGTTGATCTATTACATACTAACCTCAAATTTTTTTTTTTTTTTTTGAACGGATCTATCACTATCCTCATAGTAAACTTAATTCGATTAAGAAGCAATAGCAAATAAATTGTGACATAAAAGGTTACAAATAAAAATAAAAATAAAAAACTGATAGAAAACCAGATCTATTCATCAGTCATGTGATAGCAAAAAAAATTCATGACACTAAACACTACATAGAATGAAGTTGATAATTTTTTTTTAAGAAAAAAATAAATAAAAAAAATCTTGATGATAAATAAACCAAACACTTCCTTCAAAAATATCACAAACACATATCAACAATTTAAGATATAAAATTAATATGAAATAACAAGAATAGACAATCAACCAATAAAACAAATTGTTACACTAAATTAAACCATCATTCATTTCAATTCTTCTTTTTTTTTTTTTTTAAAAAAAAAATCATTCATTTCAATTCTAATATATACAAAGAATGAATGAACATTGCTTAACTTATAAGAAATTGAAAAAAAAGAATTAAAATTCCATACCAATTCAGCAATAGACGAAAATTGTAGATCTTCTACTTCAGAAAGGGTAACTCCAATCAATGGTGAGTTTTCATTAAGTTTTGCCATACTTTTTAAGGTATACAAAAATGTTGTATAACAATTGAGCAGAAGGATGAAAATTTTTGTGAAGTTAAGAATGGGGGAGGGTGGGAGATATATAATTGAAAAGTAGTAACGTTTGGACTAAAGGATTGGCAATATGATTCTAATGTAAAATAAAAATTATTACCATCTAAGGAAAACTAAATGCATCCTTGTATTTTATATAAAATCACAAGTAAGTTGCAACCTTCACCAGTTATAAGCAAGAGTTATTTCATTAACAAGACTAGAAAAATTAGTCGAATCCGCTTAACAGTTATCTACGTAAATAGCGAAGTAGTGAATTAGGGTTCGTTCACGTACTCGTTAAATTTATATAACTAAACTAGTGTTGTTGAATTGTGAGATTCGTTCCCCACGGTGAGACATTTATTACTTCGGATATTAAGTTTCAAAAGTTTTTCTGTTTTTTTTTTCCTTTTGTTTTAAGAGAGACATTTATTACTTCGGATATTTAGTAAAGTGAATTTCAAATTTAAACTATTTAATCCGTATTTCATTAATGTTGCGTGTTTGGTAAAAGTATGGTACATAGGCATGGTCCTTAATTCCTTACAAGGCCATGTTCACTTCACCTTAACAAATAATATTCAATAAAATAATTTGATTTCAATAAAAATAATTTCAGTTTAGTGAAAATAAGTTCAAATTAATAAAAAATAAGTTCAGTTCACTAAAAATAATTTCAGTTTAGTAAATTTCAATAACCTTACATAATAAATATAACTGAAAATCAATAAAAATAATTTCAATTCAGTAAAATTAATTTCATTCAGTAAAAATAATTTAACTTCAGCAAAAATAATTTCAGTTCAGTAAAAATAATTTCAGTTCAACAAAAATAAGGCGAAGTGAAAGATAATAAGTGATTAACTGATTATATCATACTTTGTCCACTCAATTTGATGTATTTCATGAAAGATATAATTCTTACTATAAACGGAATATATGCATAATGAATATGATTTCCTGCAATCCATTATGATTTTTAGACTGAAATGGACAATATCTTTGTTGATTTATTGTTTTAAAAAGTCAAAAGCATATTACCTGAAATGACCCAAGTAAAAATCAAGTGTGATATTATATTACTACATATTTAAAATTTTTGTATATATATCGTGATTATTAATTCTTTATTTTGATTATTTGAAACATGATCAAGAAAGATATATTGTCACTTTCAAGTATCACCCTCCTATTTGGATTAGATGGTGAATCATTGGAAATTGTCTTTGATTCTTTTTTTTTTTTTTTTTTTTCTTCTTTCTTACCTATAAACTCCTTTCATTTTATTTAATTTTTTTTTTTTTAAAGCGCATCAATTTTTGTGGGTCTATTTTTAATAATCCAACAAATTGTTAATTACTCAGTACAATATTTTTACTCCATTCAACCAAAGGCACACACTAATTAATATTGAATTGCTTCCTTAAAAAAAATGGCATCAATTCTTGAAGGCCTGAACCCATGACTGCATTTAATCAATGTAAAGTTTTAATCATTATTCCATCGATAAAAGTTGTAGCTTTAATACATTCCACAATATGATGATACAAGATATCGTGTTATTAATGTAAAAACTTTAATGCCTATAATACACTTGAGTAACAATTTATGATAACACATTTTTCATTTTGTTAGATCATACATTTTTATTTTTATTTTTGTTTAGAGAGCGGCAACAAGAGCGGGTAATGAGAATTGATACCGGAGTTTATTCCTGGAATCGGGAGGAAAGCGCTAATCACTTGATATATCCATCACTCTCATATTATACATTTTCTTAAAAACAAGTTACTTGAATTAGAAATTAAGCTGTGAATACTAGGAGACTAAAAAAACATGATACAAAATGTTGCACTTTTATAGATAACCAAATTATGGTGGGGCTCGGACATTGCACCGAGCTGCTACTTTAAAACATAATATTAGTAAGGGATTTTATCACTGGTACCCTCAAAGATTTGACTTTATCAATGGTGCACCTCATTAAATTTTCATTATCAGCGGTGCCCCTAATATTTTAGCCTAATTGCTACAGTGATCTTTTTGTTATTAAAACGTTTATTAAACGTTAAGTTGGGGTTTTTGTGTTGTTTAAGGAGTTTGGGAGATGAAAATACTGAAATGCCCTTACCCCAAGAACTCCCTCCAAAATTCTGTTTCTTTTTCCCTCCCTTTTTATCGATTTTTCCCTCTTTCCTCTCTCTTCTATTTAAACTCTCTGCTTCTTTAAAATTCCATCTTCTCTTCCCTACTCTTCTCTTCTCTTCAGTTTTCTTTTAAAATTCATACTCATCAATGGCTTCTTCTGGCAGGGATGCATCTTCAAGGAGCATCAGTTGTGAAGGTGCTTGGTTCAGAGGCATGAACTGCAATTGCCAACCACCAAGATATGCAGACATTAGGTTTTCGAACTCAATATCGAACCCTAGAAGGCCCTATTATAAGTGTAGGCTGTGTGAATTTTTTATGTGGGTAAGGGAAGACAACATTGTAAGGGACATTGGAGGGAGGCAAGGAGATGCAGCATATATACATGCATTAAGGGCTGAATTTGCAGATTTTATGCAGAAGACTGATGCTTTTGCTGATTTTATGTACATGGTGGTGAAATTGGATGTGGTTATGTATTTGGTGTTACTTTTAGTTACTTTGAAATAGATGAACTTAGTTGTTGTTTTTCAATAATTGTCAAAGTGTAATGTAGTTGGTGTTTTATTTTGGAATAAAGACATGGATTTGTTTCTTTATTTGTGTATATTACATCAAATTATTTGCATAGCCAACTGCAGCAAATTGCAAGGATGAAACAAATACAGTACAGATGCTTAATTTGACAAAAAAAAAAAAAGACTTAATCATAAGTAACTGATGGCAAATAAGAAAGGTCTATTATTTGCACAAAACTTGTTCCAAAAAACAACTTAGTCAAAATTTTAAGTTGATTCCTAAAAACCTCTTATCAAAAAACAGTACATTAACACTTACAATGATGAGCTTTTAAACTATTGTTCCAATCCAAAAAGTAATTAGTTCCCTAAGATTGCAAAAGTAGCAGAACAGGACAGTGTAGGATAGCATGCTTCATGGCTGTGATTGAGACAAGTCTTAAGGTTGGCTGAACATATGAGATGATGAGATCTCTGTTGCAGCTCCAGCAGCTTTGGACTTAACAGCAGCTTCCTTGGCAGCTTTTGATTGATCCCTCACCCTTGGATTTTTAACCACCAATGCCTCACTTGCTTTCAATTCCTTCCCACTTAAACCTCCTTTGCAAGTCTTTTTGTTGTGGCCAAAATTTCCACAGCTGTTGCATCTCACAATTCTTGCCCTCTTGCCTGGTTGCTCTTCACCCTCTTCCCTTCTTCTGTTTCTGCTGGGCCTTCCAATACCTCTCTTCATCTTTGGTGGGGCAATCTGGTTGGGGTGGTTAGGATCAGCTGGTGGCCATTGAGAGAAATCAGGAATTGGGTGTATGGCATGGCAGTACACCTGCTTGTATGTTTTTGCAGAATACCATGAGCTAACATTGTTGTGAGGATCTACTTTAGCATGCAGCATAACTCTGATTGCATGTCTGCAGGGGATACCAGACAACTGCCAAGCTCCACATGAGCATATTTTGTTGTTGAGACTTAGAGGGAATTGAGACCTCCCCTCATGAATCTCATACTCTCCAGGACTTGACTGATATGCCCTGCATGTGCTTGTAGCTTTGATGATCTCTCTGAGAAGCTTAGCAATTTTAGGGCACAAGTCCTCATCATTCTAGTCTTGTGCTCTTTGATGCCTTGATGCAATTCTCACCATGCAAACTCTTCTAATTCCTGTTTGAGATGACAAATAAAGGAATATTAGCACACATTTCATCCAAGTGCAAACATGATATTAAGTTATAGTCACATATACCTTCAAGCAATGTTGAAACTGGTCTGCATCTGTCTACCCCTAGTGTGGACTTGAAAATCTCAACAAAATTTGAGGTGTTGGAGTCATTGCACACATTTGGATCAAACTTATGTTTGCTCCATTTTGTCTGATCACCCAAGTCAGCAAACCATTTCATCACATCTGCTCCCCCTTCCTTTTGTAGCCTTTCCATAGCCTTTCTGAAGTTGTACACATTAGTGGCATTGCATGCCCTCCAGAACAAAATGTACATCAAAGGCCCAGGAAAAGATTTCTTATAATTCCTACTCAAATGCCTGCAGCAGTATCTTCTCTTTGCTTCTGGCCACACATTGGTCAAGGCAATATCTACTCCCTGACATCAGCCAACATAAACAAGCATTAGTTTAAAATAATGAACATACTCAAACTTGAACAAAAAAGTGAGGTTAAGACTTATACCTTCTGCCTGTCAGAAATGATGGTCCAGTCTTTCCTCCCTGATTCCTTGACAATGTTGTATATTTGCCAAAGAAAGTATGACCATGTCTCTTTGTCTTCTCCACTTACTACAGCATATGCTAATGGGAATATTTAATTGTTGTCATCAATTGTAACTGAAGACAACAACACACCCCCATAATTTCCTTTCAAATGGGCCCCATCAACCCCAATCAATGGTCTGCACCCAGCAAGGAATCCCTTCCACTGTCCAGCAAAGCTAATGAACATACTAGTGAACAAGTTCACCCTAGGTATGCTCTCACTTAATGTCCAACCAACAAATGCCTTAGACTTTGGGTTAGTGGCACATATCATGTCAGCATACCTAGGCAAATGAGAGTAAGACTCATCATGGCCACCAAACAGCTCTTCAATCACATACTTCTTGAGCCTGTACAGTGATGCTTGTTTCATATGATGCCAAATCTCTGGAACAGAAGCTTATTGAGAGCCTTCCCTGGAATATCTGGAGCTGCCCTTATATCTTCCATGACCTTTGGAGCAGCCCACTTGACAGTGCATATAGGGTTGTAGGTCTCCAGACCTCTGCAGTTATGAACATCAGGCCAAATATTCTTTATTGCCCATGTCTTCCCATCAGACAACCTACTGGCATGAAGCCTCCATTCACAACACTCTGCATAGCATGTGACAGTGTACCTTTTGTTGTCTGTAGCTATGACATTCAAAGCAAACCCCTCTTGAACTACATAATCTTTTAGTGTTTATCTCAAATGACCCTTGTCTATGAAAAGCATCCATGGCCTTAGAGTAATTTTTCCAAACTTGACCTCTTCATACACTTCCCCCTGCCCATACAACTTCTTAAAGTAGTCCTCATCATCATTTGAGTCCACAAACCCAGCCCAAAACCCAGCCTCCCAGTTATCTTCTATGTGGGGTACACAGTTGACATCCACCCTTTCATCTTCAGGTACCTCTCCATCAGGGACCACCTCAAGATCAGAATCATCATCAGCATCAAAATCATTACCCTCAAAATCATCATCTTCACTATCATCACCAGTAGAACTGCTAGACTCGCTAGGCTCACCCCCACCATCTCTATCATTGCTAACATACACTATCTTCCTCCTAGCTTTAGGTTCACTAGGCTCAGCACATTTTTTTCCTCAAGTGTTCCCTTAGACTTAGCACTAATCAAAATCCTTTTCCTTCTAGCAGTGGTCTTGCAATTTTCCTAGCAAATAGGCTAGGGTCACTCATAGGTGCAAACTGTCTAGGGTGAGGACTAGAAGAAGGAACCACATTAGGTTGAATTGTGGTTTGGATAGGTGAAAACCTAGGGCTTCTTCTAACTGGCAAGGTTTTAAACACAGTGTGTGGGGATATGGGAGATGGGGGGTACTTCTCACCACCAGAGGTTACTACCCTCTCCATGTCAATCGATCTCTGCATTCACTTTCCCTTTCCCTTTCCCTTTCTCACTTAATTTTCCTTTCCCTTTCCCTGTCTCACTTACTTTCCCTTTCCCTTTTGATTTTACCCCAGCAGAACTCACTGTAGCCTTAGCCTTCTCACAAACTTTCTCAAACTCTTTCCTACCCTTAGTATATTCCTTCCTTGACTGAGCATTGTCCTCATCATTTCCTTCCTCATTCTCTTGCATCATATCAGCCCAAGTAACATCAGGATCATAGTTAAACTCACTCCCTAGCATATTCACTAATGGGGGACTGGTAGGATCTTCACATTCATTACCCTCATCAAGGTACTTCTTTACTAGCCTCCTTCTAGGTTTAAGCTTGGTTGTCTCACCCTGAATTGTATAGTTAATGGTATAATTGGGTGAAGCTGGTGCATGAGTAGGAGGTGGCTGTGTTTCAATTGTAGGAGGTGGTTGTGTTTCAATTGTTGGATTACTTTATAAGGGTGGTGAGTCTGGTTCATCTGTTGGAGGTGGTGGAAAGTTTCCTACTTCAAGAACTATTTTGTTTCTCCTAAACTCATAAACAAGGTCATTCATGTAACTACTCCTAACAGGGTTAGTACCAACCAGAATCTCATACATTTTTGCCCCTGGAAAAGTCCTAAACATCCTTTGCACACCACCATCATCATCAATAGGCCAATGTTTGCCTCTCTAAGCATAAGAAAATATAGGATTCACTATTACTACCCCTCTTTTTTGTAACTCATCCTCAAAATCTATAATCAAATCCATGAGATTACATCTATCAACATCCACTTCAATATCAACTCTATGCACTTTATACTTAAATCTGAACAATACTGTGTCATCCATTCTGCACAAATCATAGTACACTACCATTTAAATAATACTCAACACAAAATATCATCACACACTCAAGAACGACAATATAAACAGACCTAGGTTATGAAATTGGAAGAATTGTAGCATGCATCACACATAATCGAATTACATATGAAAAAAACCAAACTTTATGCATCAACAGTAACTACAATGCAATTCTAGCATGAATTCAACATAAATCAAACAATAATACTCATAATTCCATATTCGAACTTATATTAGAACACCCAAACAAAATAGCATTAACTAACCTAAAACATTAGAATTTATACAAAATACTTCACAAGAACAAAATCGAGGATGAGTACTAACCTTATAGAGCAATTTGTCAGAGCAATTCTCCACAAAATTTTCTTCAATTAGGGCGTTGCTGCGTGCTTCAGAACAGGGGAGAGAGGAAGATGGACGATCAAATTTTTTGGAAAAGTTTTGAAATAAATGTTGTTAGTTGGGCTTGGGGAAAGTTAATGCGTGGGGGGGCTTTTTGGTAATCTCAGTAGCTGACCTTTTTTTTAGGCAAATCACAATTTCTGACCTTATTTCTCCCAAATTGACTTTAATTAACGTTTAATAAGCGTTTTAATAACAAAAAGATCACTGTAGCAATTAGGCTAAAATATTAGGGGCACCGCTGATAATGAAAACTTAATGAGGTGCACCATTGATAAAAGTTAAATTTTTGAGGGTACCAGTGATAAAATCCCTATTAGTAATAATAATAATAAATAAATAAATAAATAAATAAATAAATAAATAAAAAAAAAAAGAGGATTTAAAGAGAATGATGTCTTGGAATTGTTAAGGATATTCCTTTTTATTTATTTTTTCTAGCTATATAATTATTTTTTATTCTTTTTTGTACTTATATATATATATATATATATATATATATTGGCTAACGAAGTAAAGACTTGTATCTGATGAGGGTAGCTCGCCAAAAGCCCACGGATAGAAGGCCCAGTTTTGTTTATTACTTTAAGCCACTTATAGTAGAGTGATTTTTAAAAGGGAAATTCTCAATAGTAACCTGCTTTTGCTTTTTTCCAATCATAGCCATTTTCTTTTTATATTATACAAGTAATAAGTACTTTCATACCCACGAACAATTAGAATCATTGCACCAAAAAAAACAGTTACAATCTTTTTTCAATTGTAATTCGGCTCTATCCACAAGTTCTTTGGCCAAGAATTCTTTCATTACAGTTTGTAGACTTGGAGATATGGTCATTGCCGGTTGTGTTTCTGTTTTTTTTCAATATACTTTTACCTCTTTTTATTTAATATTCTTAATACCCGCGAAATCAACCCAAAAGGATCGTTCTTTCGGGAACAAAGGGATTAACTAATAGTACCTTCTTACTAACTAGGGCCGTAGGGCGGCTAACACACACAATACGCGCTATAGCTAGCCATGTTTGAGGAGCTCTTTCGATTTGACTTTATGTCAGAAATGTAATTGGTGACAGACCCATATATCAATCCACAACAAAATGGGGAACTATAATACGAAATAGCATAATCTGAACTTTTGCAACAAGGACGACTTATTCTATAAGAAGCATCGTCACAATAGCCAATGTGAACAGGCCTTAAGAGACCCTTCTTTAGATGATGAAAGAGCTTTATATTGTCAGACTACAAAACAAACTTTCTGAAACCAACCTCCATAGTTGTAGCTAGAGCACATCGCATTGCAGCCGCTTCACCCACGTCAACAGGAACGCTGCCCCGATTTTTCACACACATAGCAACAAGAAAATCCCCAACCGAATCCCTCGCAATACCACCAAAACCAGTAAAAGAGCCCTCCAAAAGCGCAACATCAGAATTTATTTTGACAGTACCCGAAACAAGAGCTGTCCAGGTAGTCATAAACTTTTCATGCCCTCCAATGTTGCGAGCAGCCATGGATTGCGCATACTCTCCTATTAAGCCAACAGCCTTGCCAATGACCTCCTCAACATCTCTTCTCTGCTTCTCAAAAACCCACCTGTTACGCCGCAGCCAGATCCCCCACGCCAAAGCCCGAAATAGATCACCCCACTCCTTGTTCTTAAGTAAGTGGATAAGAGATGAACACCACTCACTCACACAAGAGCCCCCATAAAGAGCAGTATCAAGGCGGAGAGGAGATAGGTACCATACCTGTCTTGATTCAGGGCACCTCGCAATGCAATGTAGCGCAGACTCCTCATAATCCCCACATATTGGACGAATGCCATCCATAATCAGACCTTTATGCTTCAATTTACTTCTCACTGCAATGCTTTCCCTCACAAGCCTCCACACAAAGTGCTTAAATTTCGGTGGAATCCTAGCATTCCATATAAGATTCCAATCAAAACAAATTGTTCCTTTCGAAAACGTAGCTTTGTTGTGCTTTTGATCAGCTAGGAGTAAATTATAGGCGCTTTTCACTGAATATAACCCATTTTTAGAGTGATGCCAACACCATTCATCTACCCCATCAAACACTGGAATCACCAAAGACCTGATGCACTCAACTTCTCTTTGCGAGAACAGACTTGATAACACATCATTCAATTATTCATAGTCCAAAGGATGAAAAAATCCCAAGGAAATAATACTAGAAGAAAACAAATAAGAAGAATCCTAATACAAAAACGCTGAACAAATAAAACTAAATTACAATGAACTGATGATCATAAAATACAACATACACGAGTTTGCAACTTGAAACAAATAAAATAATAAATAATAAATAAAAAAATTAGCAAAAGAAAAATTAAATAGTTTACAACAAACTCGAAGATCAAAACCAGACATGGTGGCCAATACCTCAATCCACCGCCATGAACGTGCATGATCGATAGACACTTTCAAAATGTCAACATCTGTCAAACCAGACGCACAAAGGAATCAGGGGGAGCCCTATAGATACACAAAAGGACATCAAGCACTAGTACTGGTGTTGAAAGCACAAATGCACAATTTCACAAACTCATAATCATCTTGAAACAGGAAGACATATAGGTCAAAAGTTTTGAATAAACAGAATTAAAGCAATGAAAAATAACATAAAATGAAAAAACTAAGAAGAAATAAGGGTGAGAAAGGTAGATTGAAATAAGGGACACGTAGTTGATGAATTTGAGATTTTAATGTAAAAACGGACTGATTTATTAGAGGGCTAATAGGCATATCAACATGGCAGGAACCCATGTTAGGGTGTCGTATGGATCCTCTTTCAAAGTTTCTTTCACAAGAAATTTCATAAGTTGAAACACACGCTATATCTTGACTTTAACAGTAGTGTACTCACAGCAGTAATGGAATGCATTATAGTTTAACTTATAATAATATGATGAAGCTTAGAAACAATTTTCAGTAATGCTCAAGAAGATGCAATTCCATAACTCCATCCGTAGTTCTGTGGTTTGTATCTACTAATTTCAGTTAGTGCTTGCAAACATATTTTTATTATTGCTTATTTGTTCATACATGTTTGGGTTCATAGGGTATTGTTCTCATTTGTTCAGACTTTTATAAACATGTTTGGAATCGTAGGGTATTGTTCAGACTTTTATAAACAAGTCATAAAGAAACAAAAGGCATGAATACAAAACTATTTCCACTGTTTGGCGAGGAAATGTTTGCTAAGGACAAAGCAAGTTAACTAAAATCTGCAATGCCAGTAATAGAGGTGGTGAAGACCGAAGGGTGGAGGCGAATCTTGGTTATGGCCAGCATCCCCATCCCCCCTAAGTTTTTATGAGTTGTTGGTTAATGGTTAATAGTATGATGTCTAATAAATGCATATAAAAAGTTGTGGCATATTGGCTAGTGTTGTTTTGAGCAAAAAGGTGGAGGATCAAATCTCCCCCCCCCCCCCCACCAACCCACATACACAACTTTTTCGCCCAAGATCAATCACTGGTGAAGACAAAGTGTAGATGACTAGATGAGGGCTCATCTAAGAAGCCAAACAAGAAAAGAAATAAACAGAGGCAAATCCTAGTGTGATCCCGATCTATGCAGCAGGAACAACAACAATAACAATAGTACGTTCCAACATGATATAGGGACGGCTAACATGAATTGTCATAAGGAACTGTATGTAGAAATAAAGAGTATAGCAAAAAAATCAATACGATAAAAATGGAAAAAAGGGTGTAAAGCGCGTGCAAGCTCATATGTTGCATGTAATGTAATACAAATTTTACCTAAAAGGTTGTACAAGCTTATATGTTGCATATAATATAAAACAAAGGTAATGTATCATAACACATCTTCGATGGGAATTTTCTCCCTTCACTCTGTCTTATTCAACACCATATTTTAATCAATCCCCAAAGTAACATATCACTATGAATCACCCTCCTCCGAATTCTTCAAACTTCCCCAAGCCCTCATGATCCCAACATTTAGCCACTCTTCAAGCCTCCTTATCGGAACCTCACTTGATCCTATATATATAGGGAAGGCTCTCATGAGAACCCCACAGCTCTTTAATGTGAAAACTCTTTCATATGTGAAATATGTTCCAAATTTTTACTCGCATGTTCTAACTCTTAAATGAGTTAAATCATATGTTTAAAATTATTACTCACTTGTTATGAAACTTAAAGCAATTGTTCTAAATTTTAACTTATATGTTCTAGATTTCATATTGTGTTCTAAATTGTTACTCATATGTTCCAAACATTTACTCACATGTTCTAAATTTTACTCGTATGTTGTGAATTTTAATCAAGTGTTCTTAATACATATATATGCAACATTAAAATTATTTGGTGATATTTACGTAATTACTGCCATGTCACTGAAAATATAATATATTTTAAAAAGACGATTAAATAGATAGACCTCTTTACAAAATATTATTACCATGCAACATTAACGAACATATGGTTACATGAGAAATAAAATCATTTCAATTTTCTACTCCTTCCATTTCCTTTTTTTTTTTGGTCCTATTTGGAATCTTGGAATATTCAAATGCATATAGAATCTTATACTTTAATGTTTCTTATAATCTTCAAAACATAGTCATGTTGGATATTATTTAACCCGTCTCGATTTTTTTGTTTCCAAATATGTAATTTTTTAAATTTTTTGTACCACGTAACTTGAGATATATTAATTACAATGTTACATTGACAAATATCGGGGGGGGGAATTGTAGTATCGTTTACTTTTACGAACGCAAAAGCAAAAGCAAAAGCACTTAAAAAAATTCCACCCACAGGCAGCACTAGTTTTAAATCCACAATTCATCTCTTCTCCTAAACTATATCCCTACATGATTACATCCTCTTATGGCAAGCTCATTATAGGCTAATCACTAAAGCCGATAGAGTCCAAGACTATATTGATAATTTTCACAAAGGTTCAAAGGATGGGCAGACCAAAAAGACAATTGACGGATGCAAACATGTTAGAATCATCATACTAATTAAACATCAAATTTTCAAACACAAGATCTGAATAGAATGGTACTCGCCAAGCAAGGATCTAAAAATAAGGATATGTTGAAATTCGACAGCAATGGTTTGCGGGTTGGCCAAATTCGAATGCAACTTCTTGAGGAAGTGTCTTTTTGAATTCCAAAACACGATCTTTTGCATATTCATTTGTAGGGTCTTGATATATGCTTACTCGTGGAAGGGTAAAGATTACATCTTTCAGCTTGACGGAATTCTCAACCACATAGGTAGCAAACTCAATGTCAATTGGCAGTCCCAGAAAACCAAAGTGCTCCAAGGTCTTCAAGTTTTTCAGGGGACACCCTTTGTGTTTGACTATATTCCTTAGAGGTACATTAAACTTAGAGCCCCAAGGATACCTTGAGAACTGTAACATGAAAAAAACAAGATCAGAATAAAATACTAACGGCCCGTATAGTAGTTGGTTATACACCGTGTCTGGTGGTAATGGAAATGAATCTTAATAATATAAATTTAGGGAAAAAGACCAATGTTCATTCCCATGGTACTAATTTATTCATCCTAAAATGTCTATTTCTCTTTTAAAATATTCATATCCACCTAATACAACCCCACAAGTGGTTATGGGTGGTAATGAAAATTGCTTGCCCATGGAATTTAAAACACAAGCTTAGGAGAAAAAAAACACAAACTTAAGGGTGAGATGGCTTCCCCATGGAGAAAAAAATACAAGCCTAAGAGTGAGTCCCCCCAAGGAGATTTGGATGTTTTCCTTGTAAAATTGCACTTAAGTTCATTCTCATTACCAACATTTCTAAACACTACCAATCAGGCCGTAAAAGATTTTGTAGGAATGTCAATTAGCAGACACCGAAAACCAAAGTGCTCCAAGGTCTTTTTTTTTTTTAGTATAACGCAATTTACTTTTAAGTTAAGTCAAGTCTGTCCTTTAAGCTAGTTACTAAAATTGCAAATATCTACCAATATAAAGCCTATACACTTAGGCAAAACAAGGTACATTAATAAACTACTGCATTCATTCTTTAATGTTCTTGACAATTATCTATTTGAACAAAAAATTAAAGAAAAAGGAAAAAGAGTGAAAAGGCAGGGGTTGTCAGTGGGAAAAATGCAGGTCCTTTGTTGGGGGTAAGAGCATACACAATGGGAATAAATTTGGTTCCCCAGATTGAGGTGGCTCCCCAAATCTATAAATAATTGACATGTGAGTTGAAGTGTTGTCCAACATTAACTAACGGATGGAAAAAGGCAAACTCCGCTCATTAACTAACGGATACAACCAACCTATTAGACTATTCATGAAATATACCAAAAGGTGAATAAAAGAAGAGGATAATGGGTTTGGCTAATCAAAGATGGATATAAAAATAAGTTAGTCCATAAATGAGAGTTTTAAATAGGACATGTTAACAATGCAAGTTCAAGCTCAAGCTCAACTCCTCAAGTCTACACAACTGCCTGCAGTCTGCTCAGTTATGATGGTTACTAGTTAGCAGTCACTGTCAAAGGAGATTCTCTCTCCATTCTGTATTGTACACAAATATACTCTTAAATAATGTTCATAGATTTTAGAACCCTGAACTTAAGATGCAATTTGTGATGGGACTTTGTTATATTATTCAGGACAAGACTTTGTAATGAAATGAGACTTTTTTAGCACTGAGGGAGTAGGTATAAATATAAAATTAATCAACAGTATATCACGTTTGTATAGGAGGGAGTGTACAGGGAGATCTACCTTCAAAGTGAGCTTCTCAAGGACCGGAGATTCGTCGATCAAGTAAGCCCACCCAAGTAAGCTTTCATCACCCTTTGCTTGGACATGGAGTTCTAAATGCTTAAGGTTTGACATGATTGGTGGTTTAGATATCCCCGTATTCCACTGCATAAGACAGTGATAGTTGATTATGAATATGTTAACAAAGAAGATGAAAAAATAAATAAATGAGTTATTCGCAAAGGCATAAATATCATGGCGTACATGGACAGGGTAGGAAGTAGCCAAGAGCAAATGCAAACTCAAATACTTTAAATTGGAAAAGGATTGTGAAAGGGATCTATAAGCATAGGCCACAACCTCTCCACTATAATCTCCATTTCCGATTGATAGCTTAGAAAGCGATGAACCTCTAATACTAAGTGCTATAGGCCGCCCGTGCAGAGTGAATGACACAAGTTTTGGGGCTGTAATGTCAATGCATGACAAATAATAACAACATGATAATTCCAGATGTTTGAGTTGTAGGGATGTTTGAGGCATGTTTATATGATTCAAACCGCTTGCCCCATTAACAATGCCCAGATTCTTCAGGGCATGGCAAGAAAGCAGAATGCACTCTATGTCTAAGTCAGTTAATTACATTGACATATTTGAGACACAAAGATGTTAGGGAAGCCAAATTACGATGCAAACCAAGAGACAACAAACGACATTCAAGGGGCCAAGTGTAGCAATTTATCAACGAATAAGTTCTGCCAACTTGTGGTGTGAAGTCCAATTCAAGCCTTTTGACATGTTTTTCTACAGCAAAGGCCAGCCACCTATCAATATCAGACTCATAACTTACATCCAAGTCAAAAACCACCCTTAGCTCATCTATAGCAAGGCCAAGATGAGACTCCAAAACATTGTTCACCATCGTCACAAAATTCAACCTGTCTTGGGGAAGTAATAGATGATTTCATGCAACCGAATGCACTATAGGGTAATCATCTTTAAAGATTAAGATGGGAAAACATCGCCACATGTAATTCCATCCGTGCGAAAGAACACTAGTTTGTGCAGCTTCCTTGATTGTGAAGAGGGACATGGTCAACATCAAAATATCATGCGGCAACTGACTCAATCGATCATTATCACTGCCTTTTGCTTCATGAGGCTAAGCTTATTATAATCATGACATACAATGCAAACAAGACACAGATCAGAATCACACATTTCGTATGTCACAGTTTAATACTCCCTCCGTCCCATAATATAGTTCATGTTTCCTATTTTAGAGATTCAAAATATTGTTCCTGTTTCCATTTTTTGAGAGTATGTAAAGACCATTATACCCTCACCTTTTTAACTTTATACATTGTACTTCCTAATTGACCTTTGAATTTTGCACATGTCTTGTACTTTTCCCTTTTTCTCTCTAACTTTTGTCTATATTGTACTTTTCAATTTTATTAATGTATTCCATCCATTTTCTCCTCTTATTTCTTAAATACCGTGAAAAAACACAAACAAGAACTATATTATGGGACGTTAGGAGTATAAGTAATATTAGTGCATGGTCAGGAAACAAATTTTATGCACCTGATGATTGCAAGATTTGAGTGCAGGCCATGTCCGTTTTTCCATAATTAAACAAGACAAAGACAAACAAAACTTCACAGTAACCTAACCTAAGCTTAACTCAGCACTGCAAGGTTCAACAGCGTTACAACACTAGTTAACTGTCAAATAAATGTTGCAGTACTCAAAATACAGTTATAGAAAAACTTTCTGTTAATTCAGAGGAAATTAACAAGTAACAAGTTAAAATTGAACACTATGATTATAAAGAAATATCATCAAATTGCTTGAAAAAATCAGAGGAATTAGTAAAGTTGAAAACTTTAATATCAAATTAGATTTTTAAGGCGCATAATTCAAGGGTTCTGCAACAAATTAGCAACCAAATTTGATTCAGTCATCAAATTAGGCTCATAATTTTCTTCTCTAGCAACATAATTGCAAGTTATGATCTTTCATAGCCTTAGTAATTAGAATCAATAGTTCAAAACGAAACCCAAATTTACTATACTGACAATTAAATTAAATCAAGTATAAACCCTGAAATTGAAATTCGATTATTACAAAAAGAAACAACTTAACTCGGAAGCTGCTTCAATGGAGGATATAAATATTAAAAACCACCTCAATGGAGAACGTGAAGTGCGCTACAATTGGAAACTGAGCAACAGATGATGACAGTTTGAGAGGGTGTGGGGTGCAAGAGAGTATGCAAAGGATTTATATGCAAATTTATTGTGTTCGTTGGTTCTTGTATTTTTTTTTTAAAAAAAAAAAAAGTGTTCCTCCTAAGGTTTTAAGTTCTTGTATTTAGGATTTAGAACAATCTTTCAAATTTTGATATAATTTATGCTTTTAGGTGGTTTTATTTGTATAAATATAAAGTACTAAAGTGAGTTAGTGTATGTGGACAATGATACACATACATTGAATGTATGTGGTCCCAATATACATTACCAATAAAAGATTGACAACTCATCATTAGCTAAAAAATGAGAGGGAAAATTAAGAGGGAAAATTTTTGGTTTTTGGCGCCATTTACCATAAGAAGGCGGGATAAATTTCATTAGCGCCAAGTAATGTTTCTTTGTTACCAAAAAAATATTTTAGGTTACTAAAATATACAATTTTGTTACTGAGAAAATATCATCCTAGTCAATGTCATTAATGAAGAGAGATGTTTATTATAAAATCGAATAATACTTCATTTGACGATATTTTACAAACTATAAATCAAAAAATCAATATAAAAAAACCAATGAAATTAATTTTTAAAGATTTTTTTATAGACATCCATATCGATATATTTTCAAAAAATTTATAAAGTTGGCCAATTTTAACCTTAATATGTTTGTTAAAGAAGTGTTAGTAATTTATCATTATTGTTACTACAAAAATTTCAAACATACCAAAAAAGAACAGTTTATATTTGTTATTACATATAAGGAACTATATAAAATTAAATAGGTGTTAACTACATGAAATTATCAAGTGTTGTATATAATAATTCATACATTGGAGGGTTTTATTCCTTTCTTGAAGGTTTTTAATCAAATAATTGAGAGTTAACATGAAATCACAAAAGCTAAGGTTACACACAAACTTTTATCACTTATTGCTAAATACTCTCGTGTGTTTATAACTTATCTTTTTTATTTGCGTTACTAAATAAGTTGGTTTATAAAAACAAGTAGTGTTAGATACAAAGTCTTAATAAAATAAATACAAAGTGTTATTACAAAAAAAACAAAATGATGCTTTTTTAAAAAAAATGATGAATTATATGCTTGTAAACTTCAAAATTGAAACATTATTGAGGCCTTTGAGAGTTACACTATAAGTGTAGTAGATTTACTTTATAGATTTGAAGATTTAAATAAATTAATTAAGAGTTTAAGGGCATGTTCACTACAGCTTAATTTCAGTTAAGTTCAGTTCAGCCCAGTTTAGCTTCAATTAGTTTAGTTCAGCTCTTAATTTCCTTCTCTCATAAAATTCATTTAAGCTATATTCAGTTTAGCTCCAATCAGTTCAATTTAGTTCAGTTAAGCTCATTTCAGTAAACATGTCACTTATACTAAATATTCCATGTGTTTACAACATTTTGTTTTTTAAACAATAGGTTATTGCTTTTCATTTTTTTATAAAAAAAGGTTGTTACTAAAAAAAAGTGTTATATAAGAATAAAATATATAGTTTCGAATATTATATTTAATTTTTGTTTTGAATTTGTGTTTAAAACCGATGATCTACCACATACGTACATTTCGTCTAAATAAGGATAACACTTTATTTAGGACGAAATTGTATATCATGAATAATTTCCTTATAACAACTAAAATAAAAATACTATGTATTGAATAATATTTAGAAAACTTGTTTCAAACTCTATCTTTAGACATTGTTCAACTACTAATTAATTATATTGGGATACCAGTTAAACAAAACATGTTACCAAACAAATACAAAATGTTGCTCCGATTGTAATTTTTATTGTAGTCAATTTTACTGTGGTTACCAAATACACTTTTATTGTTGAGAAGTGACTTTTATCTCACTTTTAGGGGTGTTTTTAGAGTCGTTTTCGACTTAGTTTCCAATAATTTAGCTTATTTTGTTCTTTATTTCTCTTATTCTCGTCTCTTGTCTCTTAATTTGAGTATTTTCGTAGTTTTTAATATTTTTTAGTTAATAATTCCTACTTTATCTCATTTTCTTATTTTATTTTTAGTTTAACCTTTTATTTTACTTCGTTCTATTTTATTATTTTAGTCTTTTTCCCGATTCTCCCTCGTGTTTGTTTTTGGTTGTAGGTGTATTCGGATCCTTGGTCGAATTACAAGTTCAAATCGAGTTCAAGGTACGAGGTTTGAGGCAAATGCTCTATGATACTAATTGCCCTCTTGCTAGCAGCTTATCCTACACCCCACAATCACCACGCCTTTCACTATCCTACACCACACCAACATCACCAATTCCCCTGCATTTCCTCCTCTCATAATTCCCCTGTATTCATCAATCGCCCAACTGCAACCACCTCTGCCCAGCCAACTCTTAACATTAGCCACCAATTCAATTGAATTCGGTAGCCCTTCAATTCACAGTCACCACAACGCATTCTCAGCTCACCAATTCGCACCTCCCACCACTTCGCATAACCGCCCAAACCACCTCCAATCACCACCGCAACAACCACTACAGCAGCATCAATTCGCTCCAATTCATCTCCATTCACCACCGCAACTAAACCGCACCAATCGAGTGTTGCATAAATTAACATGTCTTGGGTGAGAAATCACAAGAAAATAAGATCATGAGAAAATACTGTTGATTTCTCCTCTGCGCTCATCGAGTATTGCATAAATGTTTTTTTTTTTTTTTTTTTTTTGCAAAAAAAAAATATTAAATTAATTGCATTGAAAATGACAATTAATTTAAAATTCAAACCTCTGAATTTTTATTCAAATTTGAATGAAATTTGAAAACTAATGGATTTTGGGAGCCTTCAAAAGAACCAATAAAATGCTACCATGTCACAATGTATGTGGGAGCCACATACATTCAATGTATGTGTAGCTTTTTTCTAGTGTATGTTTGTATGGGCATGATTTTAGTTTGATAAGTCAACAATATGTGCATTTATTAGACGATCAGAACATTTGGTGCAAGTTTTTACAAACCTTAAGGGTATACGGTGTATTTAAAAACTAGGTTAGAACTCGTGCGATGAACGGTTTATATAAAACCTATTTTTAATTTGTACACTTTAAAAATAAATCGCTATTATACATGAATATGAATAAGAATTACATATATTATGTAATTTAATTTTTTTTATTTTAATCAAAATTATTATATAGTATCTGTTCAACTTTCTCTAATTTATAGTTCAATGTAGGAGGTCATTTATTAGCGTTCTAATAAAAATTGTTTCAATTTCCAATGATAAATTGATAGGTTTTAATTGTAATTTAGAAGCTTCTAATATTGAAATTTCAAAAATGTTAAATATGATAACTCTAAAAATAAAGGTGACATCATCATTGCATTTAGGCAGGAAATTTTTTTTTGATAAAGCGACACGTGGGCAATAGTGATGTCAGCAACTTCTATTTTAGTAATAGTTAATAGATTTCAAGGGTATATGGTGCATTTTTTAAAACCTCATATGTACACGGAATAATTTCCAAAAGAAAAAAATAAACAAACAAACTCTTGCTATTAGTATTTGGTTTTATTCACCACATAGTTCCCTTAAACATAGCCCAAAGGCCCCCAAACAGACCCAAAAGCTTTTCTTTTCAATTGCACCACTTTAGACACCCATAATTAGGGGTGTTCGTAGTACGATTTGCATTTTTTTTCAAACCGTACCGCAAAAATTGCGATTTGGTGCGATGGGGTTTAGCCACATATTTTTTTGTTAGAAGCAAACTTTTTTTCTTAAAAAAAAAGTCATTTTATTTTATTTTGTGATTATTAATTTATAATTTAAATATTAAACTTTTTTTTTTTGCCTTTTAATTAGCTAACGGTCAAAAATTACATCATATTTTTAAGCTATTTTTATAAATTTTTAAAGTATAAAATTTATATAATGGTTTGCAATTTTACAATCTAAACCGCAAACCGCATCAAAGTAAAGTTTTTAGGGCGATTTGGGCTTTTTCGAAAACCGCCGCATTTTTCAAACCACACCAAACCGTAAAATTACGGTTTGGTTTGTGGCGTTTCCATACCGCACTCTGAATATCCCTACCCATTATCAATTAAGTAAAGCGAATATGTTTAGACTTATGAATAAAGACTAACTGTCACAATTCATAAACATGTACTTCCTCCAACCATATTATAGTTTCCATTTTTCTATTTTGGAGAACTAAAATGTTGTTCCTGTTTCTATAAATGGATAGTATGTGACCATTATACCTTCAATTTTTTAACTTTATTTATTATACTTTCTAAATAACACTTGAATTTCTCGAGAAATGATTTTGGCACACCAAATTTGATTTTAGCACACCTCTATGTGAGATCACAGCTTTCTATGCTCTTCTCAGATAAGGGTGTGTCAAAATCAATTTCAATTTTCCACTTGTTTTTACTTTTTTTTTTTCTCTTTAATTTTTATCTATAATTGTATTCAATTTTCCACTTGTTTTTACTTTTTTTTTCTCTTTAATTTTTATCTATAATTGTATTTTTCACTCATTTTTATGTACTTCAATACCTCATTCACTTTCTCCATCTAGCTTTGTCTATAATTGTACTTTTCACCTTTACTTAATCCACTATCTCCTTTTATGAGTGTTTTTTTAATGCATCACTTTTATATTTGGTAACTTTATACTATATTTTATCATTTCTCTCTCTTATTTTAAATTCCATAGTCCTCAGTCCTCACTTAATAATAAAAATATATATCATTAGAGTCAGGGATAATTGATGTATGTGGTTAGAGATCCCCTCCCAGTTCCGGGTGATTTTGGGATCGATTCTCATCACTCGCCCTCATGACTCTCTAAACACCAAAAAAAATATCTATCATATCTCACATACTTGTTCTTTCATGGTCCATATATTACTTTTACAATAATTTATTCATCCACTCACAATATTATATTACTCTCCTAAAATTCTGTGCAATCCCAAGTGATGCAAATAAAAAAAAACGGAAGGAGTACCATGAAAAAAAAAACAAACATGAACTGTATATTGGGACGTAGGAGTACATCATAAAACTAAATTACAAATCACAATACCTTTCACTTAGACCTTGTTTAATTCAACTTATTTTTACTTATTTAAGAAAAAATAAGTTCAGATTAGATCATATTTAAAAAAAAAAAAATCAAATCATATACTAAACTATAGGTCTCTAACTTTAAAAATATAACACATATCACTATCTCATTAAAAAATCTCCAGCGTTTTTTCCTTCTCTTATTAAAGTGTTTTGTTAAGTATTTGTTTTAATTATAAGATCACTTACTTAATGTAAAAGTTAGTTAGAATATTTTTTTTTTGGTGTTTAGAGAGCCACAAGGGCGGGGGTAAGAATCGATCCCGGGATCTCCTGAAACCGGGAGGGAAACTCTAACCACTTGAGCTATCCCTTGCTCTCAAACTTAGTTAGAATATAATATTACATAACCCCAAAAAACCTCAAGAAGATCAATATTATTTGTTATTGCCATTTTTCAAATATATTGATAGTACATTTAACATCCAATGCTTCTTATAGAAAAAAAATTGTCCAAATTAATTTATTTTATGAATTTTTTTATTAACTATTTTTTTTTTGTTACACATACCAATAGAATTTATTTCCCAATCCAATCTTTATTTTACAATTATTATATCGTTACAACACATGATTTTATATCTATTATATCATCCGTACTCCGCATTTTGATCTAAATATGACTATAAATATTTTTAAATATTTTTTATCTATAAAAATTAATTATTATAATAACCTATAATAATTATTAAAAACTACCGTGCATGGCACGGGAATTAACCTAGTAGTTCTCAATTTTCATTTGTACTGCTATATTTTTTTGTAGATGAATTTTTTTTTTATGTACACAATAATTTGAAGTACTTCTATTTAATTTAGATTTAATCTAAGAAAATTGTGTTCTAGTTAATAAATAGTACGGAGTACTCCGTAATACTTAACAAATATATAGCAACTTAATATATAAATCTATAAATATACTAAAATAACAACCGCTGACGTCATCACTTTTTAAAATTGTACACTTGTCAAACTGTTGTTAAAATTTTTCCCGCCTAAATCAATTGTTGATATCATATTTACTCTCGGTTAAAGAGTACTCCGAAATACATAATTTGCTTAAGTTTTACTCTTTTTCAAAATTAATAAGATCTAAATATCATTACAAATGGAAATTAATGGTTATGTTTATATAATTATATATTTATTTCAATAAAAAAAAATTATGTTGTGCATCACATAGGACTTATCTAGTTAATACACTAATAGAATTTACACTAATCCTATTTATTGTAATTAGGGCTGAACATTAGAATTTACACTAATAGCATAAATAATTAGTAATTACATTAATAGCATAAATAAAATTAAATATGCAACCCCACTACTCCACAAATTCTTAGCTGCAACAGTTATACATGTATGAACATATAACACTTAAAAAATGAACATAAGTTTTTTCCCTTTTTTTAATTTTATTTTTTTATTATTATCTTAACACACATACTCTCTCTCTCTCTCCCCCCCCCTTCTTTCTTATCTCTATGAATTTTCTCTTTCCTTTGTTTTCTTTTTCATTCAAAATTTTCTCTCTCCTCTTTTTTTCCTTTCCTTATTTATTAATTTTGTTCCATCTTCACACTTCTTTGTTCTTTCTTCTACTTCGGATATTCTCCAATTTAATTTGTCATCATTGTTGTATTATCTATCATCATCATTTTCGTCACGATGATGATGTTGAGTTAAATTTCTTTTTTTTTTTTTAGTTAATAAATATGTGAATGTTATAAAATTGTTGATTTCTATCAATTTTGCATTTGTGATTCATAATCTACCATGTATATAGATTGATAATTATTGTCTCTATGATAAAAAAAAAATTAAATTTAAGCTGGATATTCAAATTTTTAGAGTTAAAATAATTACAATCGAACTTGTGTATAATTTCTGTAAAAAAAATGAATATGCAGTACTTTAAATTTGAACATTTAGTACGCTAAGATGAACATTTAGCACAAAAAAATGAACATATTTAACGGTTTAAATATTTTATTTTTATTTTTCTTTTAATAATTATATATAATTTATTTGAACCTACATGAATATATGAAAATCATGTTCATTGTGAATATACTAAATGTTCATTTTTTTTTTGCCGTGTTCATTTTTTTCCGTGTTTATTTTTATACTAAATGTTCATTCTATTTAGTGTTTATATATTTTTGTGAAATGTTCATTTTATCAGGTATGGTCAGGGTATTCTATAAGTATATGATAAATGTTCAGATATAATATACTAAGTGTTCATATTTCTTTTTTAACGTGTTCACTTTTGATTGTTAAATGTCCGTTTTTTTTTTTCATGTTCATATTTCATTACTATTTTTTTTTGTGCTACATTAATTTTTTTTTTACGTGTTCATAATTATTTTTTTTTTACTAAATTTATTTTTTAGGTTGTGGTCCATCAATTTTATGATTGTATGAATATCATGTGTCATGTTTAGTTCCAAGTTGCTTCTCTTTTTGTCCAAGTTGCTTCTCTTTACTACAAAATGATCAATTTTTTTTTTAACATGTTCACTTAAATGTGCAATTTTTTTTACGTGTTCATTATTTTTTTTAGTGAATGTTCATTTTATTTTTACGTGTTCATATTTTCTTACTAATGTTCATTATTTTTTACGTGTTCATATTTTTTTTACTAAATATTCAGATTATAAGGGTGATGCAGCTATCTTAGCCGCATAAGAGTGCAACTAAGACTTATTGTCACTACTCCATTAATCATAAGAGTCCGAACCCGTTTTCGCTCCCCCTCCAGTCCTCTACTCTTTCTGAATCATCCTCATTTTACTACTCGTCAAGACCTCCATCGACTATCCACCACATTCCGACCAAAGCCACCATCAACTTATCCATAACTTCCATCGAAACCACCACCACTCCCACCGAAATTACCCAAATCAAAATTTAAAAATCAAAAGCAAATCAAAATCCTAAAAATTTCAATTAAACATGGAACTTTCAATCAGAGGTGAATCAACTTTACGTTTTATGGTTAAGGAAATTTTGCGTAGAACTACCCTAAAAATAGGGTAATTTGTGAACAACTACCCATTTTTTTTTATTTGTTTAAAACTACCCATAAGTTTGAAAACATTTGGGTAGCACTACCCATTAACATTTTACGTTCAATTAAGACATTATCGGAGCCCACTTTATTCACTTTTGGCACTCAATTAATTCTCCTGATTTGTATAAAGGTTTTAATTTATTTTAATTAACCTAATTAGGGTTTTAATTAGAATTCATTTTAGGGTTCATGAGTTTAGTATTATTTGGGGATTTTGATATCTAAGGTTTGGGGGTTTAATTGAATTGGGATTTTTGTTTATTTTAGCATTAATTGCCCATTGTAATTGATAAAAGTGAAAAATTGGGGCAAAATAACGTTTTAATAGGATGAAAAACGTTAGTGGGTAGTGCTACCCAAACGTTTCCAAACTTACGGGTAGTTCTAAATAATTAAAAAAAATGGGTAACTTTTCACAAATAACCCTATCTTTAGGATAGTTCTACACAAAATTTCTTATGATTAATTACGGTGTTGATTCGTTTCCTTTAGCCCAAGAGAGCCTTAATTTTCTTGATAGGGAATTCCACAGCCTGCAAGTGATTGACCGGTGTCCATTGAAAGCTTATTGCGACTCAGATAGAATGATTTTTTGGTTTCAAATGACAAAAGCAAAATTTCTGTTTCGGATCTTAAAACCAATTATGTTGGTTTGTATTTGTGTCGTAATGGAATCTTTTTAGATAAATCATATCAGAAATTCCAACAATGCCGAGATGCAAGGCTCGAGCTAGAAATTGTATTGATTTACCATCCTCTACTGTAATACCCCGTATTTTCATACATATTTTCTAATTAATTATGAATTATTTTATAAAAAAGGTATTTTAGTAAATTCATTATTTGGAGCCAAAATAATATTTTGGAACCAAATATAAGTATTTAATCATCTGAATAATTAATTATTTTTGGATTTCTAAATTAATAATATAGGTTTAATTATTTTTTTAAAGGTCGGTCCATACTTTATTATACTAATTATTTCAAGAGAAATATCTAATATACATTATGTATTTAACTAATTTTGATATTATCTAAAATATTATTTATTCAATTATTTTATTATGATTTTTGTTTTTCTTAAAAATAAAATAAAATTAAAAAAATAAAAAAAAAACAGAAATTTTTGTGAACGTGAGCTTATCATGTTTTTAAGAGTGATTTCATCACCTTAGTTTGTTAATAATTATTTAACTTAACCTCTAAATCTCTATCTCATTTTGTTCCTATCTTCCTTCTCCCAACCATATGTGTATCCAATTAATTTTTCTTATCTTTTAACCAACCTACTAATCTAAACCAAATGTTACTCAAATTCATTCAACAAACTTAAACTCATCATGTTCTTATTCTAATCTCATTCCACCTTAAACTCTATCCTTTCTACACCCTCAAACTATAAATAGACCCTTAATTCTTCCCACTTATTCACACCAATTCTCTACTTTTCTTCTCATCTTTTTACACAAATCATCCCGTTTATCTTTGAAGTCAATTTTCGGGCACTTCTGGTCAGTTTTGGGGTATTGACGTTTCGCAAATTATTGTTCCTCTCAAAAAATAATTGATGTTAGGCTCAAGAATAACCCAATTCGAAGTTATATCGAAGGAGTTATAGCCTCTGCAAGTTCTGTCTATTCTTTCCAACGCAAATCTAATTCTTCTCTTTTCCTTGGTTTCTTATCTTTTCTTATTCTCTTCTCTTATTCAACTATTATTATTATTATTATTATTATTATTATTATTATTATTATTATTATTATTATTATTATGGGGATTTATAAATAATTATTATGAGTATTTTTAATTATATAAAATCAGATTTTTAATAATGTTTATGTTGACAGGTTCATGTACATATAGTTGGGAGGTTTTAATTTAATTATTTGTGATTATTTGTTAACCTTATATTGATTAAGGTTATATTTATTTGTAGGGTGTATTCAATCAAGGTTCTTGAGGTTCTTTTTGTGTGGTTTTTCTAGCAAGGATCAAGGTACATTTAGGTGGCTAGATACCTTTGAAAGTAATTGGTTTGAGTAACATGTTTTACATATTTGATTGGTGATTGAATTAAATTGATTTTGAAATAAATTATGTTTGAAGGTATTTATTTTAATAAAAGTATTTGAATGATTGATTTTTAAATCATGTTTTGAATGGTTTGGATTACTTATCGTGTTTAAATAATATTGGGAACTATTGAATATTAAAGGATTTAATGAATCATTGAATTATTATTATTAATGCTTTATAAGCATGTTAGTAATCCCATCATGCGGATTTGGTTTATTGATAAGGCCTTGGACTTTGTATGACCGGGTCTTTCCTCAAAAATAGCCTTGTAATATAAGGAGACTAGCTTGGGGGTGTGCACACTTGGGTGAGGAATTGGATTAATAGGAATTGGTTCTTAATAAAGGAATTGATTTTGGAATAATGAGTTTTGAATTTATTGGATTAATTATTGGAATTGGTTTTAAAAGCATGTTTGCAAATAAATTGAGTTTACACTATCTTGCACTTATCGTACTTAGCATATTTTGCTAATCCGTATTTCTTGTTTGTTTTGGTTCGCCCTGTGTAATCACGCGGCATATCTTTATGGTATAATTATATGTATTATACTAGTATTTCCGTAGAAAGAGATTTAGGGTGTTACATCTACATTCTAACCCACATGAGTTTACATGCCACAACAATAATAGATCGAAGGATATTGAGGTATTATCTTGGTGGATTTTGCAATGTTTGCTTGTAAGGATGTGTGGAAAGTATGACAATTCTTTGGATAAGATTATCATGGTAGGACCAAATGGTCATTCCTTAGACATTAATGCTAAGCAAACAATGTTATTCTTTTTTAATTGTGATATCTATATCTACATTGTAGAACAGATAGCTGTGGAATTGATTTTAAGAGTAAGGGATATTGAGTTAATGTCGTTTAATTTTTAATTGATTCCACTTGTTTAAGTAATATATCAATACACATAATTATACGAGTTAACTATGTGTCATATAATGTTTACGTAGTTAGACGTAATTTGTTAATGCATAATTAATTTTAATATTATTTGTTTTAATAAAACTTTTTTCAACAATAACAGTAATGGATTACATAACTTTAAATTCAACTAGCCTTCTGGCCCGTGCAATGCACGGTATGTATATAGCTGTATAAATTTTTATTTTATAATATATTTTAATTGAAAAATGAATAATTTATATAAAACAAGAAACGATTATAATTGGAGGTTGTTGTATAAGATATTAAGTTAGAAGAAAGAGAATCAAATAATTTTCATACATATATTCAATTAAAGCTAGTGCTTTTTCTTTCTGTAGCATGATGGGAATATGATGGTTTGTGTTTTTAAATATTAAGTATAGATATAGATATAGAGGTGATATATATATATATATATATATATATATATATATATATATATATATATATATATATATATATATATAATAATTCTTGGGAATGGAATTTACTGGAAGTGATTATTCAGAGTGCTTAGAGGGTTGAATCTAATAATGGGAAGATTCCTGATTTCTTGGAATGTTTCAATCTCAGTTCTATTAGTACGTTGAAATCTTTTGATTTAAAAAAGAAGTTGATGACAATGCCAACTGTTCAAGAATCTGATAAAGCACTGTTTTTGAAATTAATGAATCTTTTTTGTATAGATCAAATCTTAGTTCCCTCCACTAATTATCAATTTGTAAAACAAAACTCAATATTGCTGGTTAATGCCCCGGAGTTGGTCAGAGCATGCAACTGGCCCCAAGCTGTTTTCGACTTCCTTTTTATTGCTTTTAAAAAAAACACAAGCTCATTTTCTTAAAAAAACCAGATAAGCAACATGTGTTTGATGGGGCGCTCCCTATTCTGGAGGTATTGTTTAATTTTATTTGCTAATCTAATTTTTTCAACTATATAATTCAACTATATTATTTGCTAATCTAATTTTTTCAACTATATAATTCAACTATATTATTTGCTAATCTAATTTTTTCAACTATATTATTTGCTAATCTAATTTTTTCAACTATATAATTCAACTATATTATTTGCTAATCTAATTTTTTTCAACATGTTTTTTTTTCAGACAATAATCTATCATCGCATACCAAAAATTGCCAAGTTTAATGATAAACTTGAATACCAAAAACTTCGGATTGATGCTTGCAATTCGAAGCGGACTGCTGATTGGCCGCTCGATAATTTGGAAGCTAGTGAGGTAATCTTTGCTATTCTGATATGTTGATGATGGGGATTTTATCTGGTTTGCGTTTGTGTGTTGATTTCTTAGAAGAGCAGCAGCAGCAGCAGTTGCGGAGGACAGGCAGAAATAGAGCACCAAGGCTGAAGGCTATGGAGGCATGGGTGTCAACAGCGGCAGCGGGCCGAGGCAGGGGCCGGGGCAGAGTCAATGGTATGGGTGAGGTTGAGTGAACAGATTAATGTCTCTTTGCTGAATGTTAATCTTCTTCTAGGAGAACTGAACTACTTGCACAATCCCTTGAAGTGGCTCAATCAAGTGCTGCATAGAGGTGATATATATATATATATATATATATATATATATATATATATATATATATATATATATATATATATATATATATATATATATATAATTAAAATGTGTTATGTCGAATTGCAATTTTATGTGTGCCACATAGGATGATAATTATTAAAAAATTAAAATAATAACATTTTAAATAAAAAAAAATGATATTTTTCTATATATATCTGCTCTTAAAAAAAATTATAATGAATGTAGATTAGCAATTAAAAGGTATATTAATGTTTATCATAATTTTAAAAAAAATTAAAAATTTGTACAAAAAAAAAACCTTAAAAAATTAATCCTTATCATTATTATTAGGAATGCACGACAATTGTGAATGCAAATTGACTATATAACGCATATGATTATTATTTCTACAAAAAATTTAAAAAATGAATCCTTTTTAAAAAAATTAATCTTTATCATATTATTTGGACTGTTAGGAATTTTTAATGATTACAATTTGAATAATGATAAAAAAATTAGGAAAAAGAATAAATTGATTTAATTAGCTTATGATTTGCTATTATTATAAATTAATCCTTATCATTAGTTTATTGTTAACCCTAATATCCAAAATCACGTAAATAATGTAGTATGATATAAAAAAAATTAAAATAAAAACGAAGCTAAAAAAATGATATGGATAACAATTAAAAAGGATTAGATTAGAATGATAAAATTTATGTAGAGAATATATGGTGTATTGTATTTCCTTATAAATAAGCCTTAATTTGATTCACAGTACATATACCGCCAATTAACCACAAAAAACACAAAAAAAAAATTATTAACTGTTTCTTTTCATAGTCGGAGACCCAAGCTTCATGGCTTCACAAAGTGAAGATACAATGGTAAACAAAGATACAACTACGGTTGGAGATGGAAAAAAAAATTAATCTTGTCACCGTGATTGATCAGAGGCACAAGAAATATGTACCAGAATTTAAAAAAAAAAACGATATACTCTACCCACTACATAATTCGGTTATATATATATATATATATATATATATATATATATATATATATATATATATATATATATATATATATAGAGAGAGAGAGAGAGAGAGAGAGAGAGAGAGAGAGAGAGAGAGTGTGTATAGAGTACTGTGCATAGAGGTGTAGAAGAGAGAATTCAATTTGAACCTCATAAATTGTTTTTAAAAAAAAATTGTTAATATCTTATTACTAAAAAGAAGTCTTTAATTAATTGTAATAGTTTACCAATGATAATAATAATAAATTTCTTTTACTTTATAAATTTATCTATTCTTGATTATTATTATTATTATTATTATTATTATTATTATTATTATATAATAATATACAAAATAATAATAATAATAATAATATACAAATATTAAATAATAATAATAAAAATAAAGTCGTGCATCGTACGGGCTTCACACCTTGTATATAAATATATTAGATCTACCGTAATAGAAGGATTGAAAGGGGAAAAAACTTTATAAATAACTTGATACAAGGATCAATTATTCGTTGACAACTTTAGTTTTATTTTAGGAAATTTTGTTAATTACTACCTAAAAAACAAAGGCTTTGTAAATTACTACCCCTAAAAAAGTTGTTAATTACCACCCTTAAAACTGATTAATTCAAGTGATTCATACCCTTTTCCCTAATCAGCCCCTTATTATGTGATTTAAGCTCTTAATAACATCTTTTATTAGTAAAATTGAAATTATTAGTTGTTTTTAAGCCATGATTAATTAAATAAACCCTAACACCACCTCCGACGACCCCCTTACCCCATCCCTACCATCTCTGGCAGCCCCTTTACCTCGTCATCCCCTTTTCCGGCGAGCTGATAAGCAACCAACCCCCACCCCGACATCCACCCCACCTCTAAACCCCCAACCATCCATCCCACACTCGAAAAATCCCCCCTCCCACCCGCTGGTGGCCCTAACCCCTTCCCCCTCGCCAGAGAACCCTACTAGGCCCTCCCTAAGTCTTCTCCACCCCCTTCCCCCTTAATCACCACCTTAAAGTCCCAAAATTAAAACCCTAAAGCCCTAAAATTGAAACCCTATGGTGATGATTAGGGGTGAAAAGGGGTGGAGGCAGATAAGGGAAGGTCGAGCAAGGTTTTTCGACGAGGGGATGGGGGTTAGGGTCGTAGGGGGTTAGAGGGGGGGTTTTGTGAAATTGAAAGGAAGGTGGTTTAAGGGTGGGTGGATGGTGGTTTTAGGGTGGGAACTGAAAAAGGGGTGTTGTCATGGTAAGGAGTTGGAGGAGGTAGGTTCGGTTGTGGGTGGTGCTGGTGCTATGGTGGTGTGGAGGTGGTTCTAGGGTTTAATTAGTTAATTAAGGTTTAAAAGTAACTAATTATAAATTAGCCGAATAATGATATTATTAAGAGCTTAAATCTCCTTATTAGGAAAAAGGGTATAATAACTTGAATTTATCAGTTTTAGGGGTAGTAATTAACAAATTTTTTTAAGTGGTAGTAATTCACAAAGCCTCTGTTTTTGAGGTAGTAATTAACAAAATTTCCTTTATTTTATTCAAACAAAGCATACGAATCAATAATCATCTAAATTCACGAAATAAATCTTGCTACCTAATAACACTAGTGTAATTTTCTATTTATTTAAAAAAACTTTGAAATAAAGGTCGATTTAAATAATAATTGCCGAAATTTCATAATTAATGAAATTTTTATAAGAAGTTAAATAATTTTAAAAGAATTCAAATATGTAATAAAATATAGGTCCCTGTGCATTTAACTTTATGTAAGTGATATTATTTTTCATTTTATGCTATAATTATTTCATTGTAATTAAACAATCAAATTTATTATATTGTACTTATCATTTTACACGAATGTTCACATAGTTATTTTCTTCTATACATATCACCTTTGTTCGCCCTATACTTCTTTTTATACATCCATCTTTTAGTTGTTTTTGTTTGAAAGGTTTTAACAAACCTCTCACAACTTCTTATTCCTTTTGCTCAACCTCTCGTACCCTTTTTATTCCTCTCGCTCTTATAGAAGATCTCTTAAAAGCTATGGTGACCCAATGAAAACTCGTTGACAATCGGATTAACTCTTTCATAATATGAAAACCTTTAATGCTCGCATTTTGATGAATCGGTATGAATTTTATATTCTCCTTTTTAATTACCTATTTGTATAACAATTTTGGCTCATTCATTATACATGCTTGAATCGAATGATGGTTTGGTTACTATAACTATTTGTGTAATTGGTTGACTTTACATCTACATGCTTTGTTCAACTATTCTTTTTTTTTTTTTTTGCCATTGATTTTAAATTATATCTAATTGTTGATTTGTTCTTCTACTTGTTAAATTGGTAATGTTCATTTGAAGGGCACGAAGAGTTTGGGGTTTTATCTATTTCATACATGTTTCTTCTTTGATCATTACTCTAATTTGATATATATCCGCATTCGCGCACTCTCTTCTAATAATAGTTCAGTGGATTTAGTTAATTTTTTTCTCTCAAATTCATTTTTATGATTTTTTTCAGGTGTCACATGTTAAATTAATCAAAATTTACTTTTTTCGAAATAATTCAATGAATCAATCTGATGTTTTTATATCAAGTTTCTTGTAACGTTTTGTATTACGATATATTTGCTATCGTAAGTTATATCAATAAAACTTCAATTTCTTCTTGTG